>NC_137506.1:27053276-27248276 GCF_041902795.1 Electrophorus electricus | reverse complement strand
CCTTCTCTTTGGGCTTGGCGGTGATGCTGACCGGAACAGAGTCAGCGTTCCTGGGAAAAGGCCCATGGGGTGATGACTCGACCCTGGCGCCAGCAGATGCCCCATGTGGGTATCCAGCCATGAAGCCGTTTAGGTTGGAATCCAGCTGGGGAACAGGCCTCCCACCACAGTCATACAGCTTCTCATCACTGCGTGTGGAGCTGGAGGTGCTGGAGAGTGTGTTGCTGGCAGAATAGCTGGTGGATGTAGGATCACTCTGTAGTATAATAGAGAGGAGAGCTGTCAGGAGTCAACACTTTGAAAAGAGAAGGAGTACAAACATGGAAGATCACAGACACACCTTCATATTGGGATTCAGTGTAGTGTTATGGTCTTTTTGGTGCTGCTGATCGATGCTCAAGAAGACGGTTGTTTCATTCATCAGAGGGGAGTCTAAATCACAAAAGGTCAAAAAATAAAGAATAGCTTACAGAACAGCTTATACGTATGAACTGTTTTAAAAATGTATGCTTACATAAGTTGTACAATAAAGCCGTACAATGCAGTAAATGCTGAGCAATAAAACAATTCGGTAAATACCCCCAAGGGGACCACAAAAAAAAAAAAAAAAAAAAGACAAAAGACTACACATGCTCCAAATTGTGAAACTAAAGAAAACCTGCCAGTATTGCTGATTACCTGATGGGGTTCTGCTAGAACTCTTGCTGGCTCCTTTCCCCTCCATTACTCTGGCCCAGCTTGGTGGGACTTGCACACCGTCTTTCATACTATGACACTCTGTGGCCAATGGGGAGTTACGATTCACATTAAACCTGAACAGGGTGTTTGGAGTGGGGGTGCTGATGCAGAAACAAAGGGGCTTCCTTTAAGAAACGTTCCTAAAGATTAGGATCTATGACTAAAAGTCATCTTATATATTAACTGATAATGAAGAATGCAATTTGTCAGATTAGCTCATACACATGAATGTGTTGGTAATTTCCAATCTAATTTAATGATGATGATAATGTGTCTGTTTTCATCATAAATCCATGCAAACATGTTATTTAACATGGTTGCAAACATATAGACTGGGACTGTGATACAGGGTTCTATTAAAGTA
Organism: Electrophorus electricus; assembly: GCF_041902795.1. NCBI lineage: Eukaryota > Metazoa > Chordata > Actinopteri > Gymnotiformes > Gymnotidae > Electrophorus > Electrophorus electricus. The sequence continues at coordinate 27,247,174 of NC_137506.1, read as the reverse complement.
TTAAACTTTTAAAAACTGTTGAGTGAACATTTGTAGCACCTACCCATCTGGAATGGACTTCTGATACCACTGTGAAGCGCTGGAGGTGGCATCGCTGGAGTATGATTGGTTGTTGCGGGTGTGGGGGGACCGCCCCATCACAATGGAACAAGCTAGGGCATAGTTATCAGAGCCTGGAGAATACCTGAAGGAGACAGACTCATATGAACAATTAAGCCCCAAGCCAGTACAACATTCAGCAATCTCAGACATATGATGCATCTACAGAGTAAATATGGTTACAGTTTTTGCAGCTTTAAAGGGAAAACTGCACTAACACAAGGATCAAAGAGAAGCATGAATGTGAAAAGATGCATTTGCAAAGAACTACATAACACAGGTACACTAATTTGGAGGATGGGATTCATCAGCAAGCTTTAATGTCTAATCTTTAAGGGCTTAAAGCTTAAGGTTTTCCTCTGGTAATATTTGAACATCAGGGTTTCTCATAGGTAAATAGCTAGGCGAAGCGCTTGGAGACCTGGCAGGGGAACCTAAGTGTATGAAAGGATCATTTTGGGGAAGGAAGAGGAAGAGGTCTTGATCTTGCTCTTATGTTCTTATCCCAAATGACTGCAAGTGGATTATACACTGGGAAGGTACAATGGAAACATTATACAAATTATAATAATGGCCTACTGTGCTGACATGCATTTCGAACTTCACATTAAAGATTTACAAAAAAAAAGGAAAAGGCCATGAACCCTCCATTTGACTCAGGTTTCGCCTGACATTTCCCCTCAAACCATGGGCTACCTTTTTGGATTCAGTGGGCGGCCATCACTGGACACACTGCGTGGGATGACCGAGACCCTATTTGCGTAGTCAGAAGACTGGCCCTTGCTTAGAGTTGCACCCATGCTTAAATTACGATTCTGGGAAGTAGAGACCGCAGCCTGTGGAGCAGTGGTGACTCGAGGCCACTTGTTGTTATTGTTGCGAAAGGGGAACTTATACTCGTATGGCATCCCCTCCTTGTGGTTTTTGTAATCCACTAGCGGCATGTGGTATATCTCCGAGCATCCTCTTTAGAACAAAGAAACACCCATTCAGTAATAGAACCATCAACCACAGAAGCACAATTAGGAAAGAGCACTTGCAACAAATTGGTTACAAATATAATTCAAGGAAAAACAACAAAAACAAAAAGATTGATACTATCAGTTGTTTTACCACATATTCCTTTTCACAAAACTTTATTAGTTAATCCACAATATTGTTTTAGTCCTTATGCTTGTACAAAAAATTGCCCACAGGCAAAAAGTCACACTACATAAGTTCCAAGCCCCAAGCAAACAAAAAAGGTCATGAAGCCGCATGGGGTCTTAATAACCAGAAAGTACTCTTTTAAACCCTTCAACTGGCATGTGGAGCTCACCGGCGTGGCGTGGAGTCCTCATGCGGGGGTATGATTACCACCCGCACCATGACTGAAGTGCGCAGCAGATCAATCATCTGCTCATGTGAGAGCGTCGCCACGGGGACCTTGCAGATCTCCACTAGGCGGCTGCCCTGACGCAGGCCTGCTTGCCAAGCATAGCCATAGGGCTCCACCTCTGCCACCACACCCTCAAAGTTCACGTGGAAGCCCAGCTGGCCCAGAGCATTCCTTCTCAGGGTCATCTCCTTCGTCTGGCCACCCTTGGTCACCAACTTGGCGAAACAAATGGATAAGAAACATTGCTGAGGCAAAAATCATCTCACTGTCTGGGCTGCTGGTGGGTTGGCGGCGTTTCCTCTCCTTTAAGGAAGAGAAAATGGGAGTTCTCTCCTTTTAACCCAGAATACTATTGCTTTTTATATTGCCTCTACTTCATATTGGAAATGGCGTTTCCTCTGATCTTTATCCTCAATACATTTTGAAGTTATACGTGATTCTGGCACATTTTCTTTAAAGAATAGTCAAATATCTTCAGAAATGAAATATGTATTCTGATATTGCATTCCATAGAGCATTTTAAAGAATTAGTTTACAAAGAATCACTAATGCGTCATTAATTTGTTGGCATATTGACATTCCATGTGTGTTAGCATACAGACAAGAGGAATCTCTAAAAATAAGATGAGTGAATGTTGATATGCAAAAAGTTGGACAGGAACACTTTATTTTGAGTGGTCCTTTATAAATGATTAATAAACAAACACTCAGAGTAATTGCAACATTGTCATGAATAAATCAGATGAGAGTTTGATCTAATCGCATTCAAGTTTACTCATGAGTAGAACTATTCAAGGGTCAGACACCAGCGATAAGACATCAAACCAACCCAACTAACCTTAACCTCAACTAACCTTAGCCTCACTGTACAATCCCACCACTGCCACCATTCACGATTGATTTTACATGTGGTAGCATGTTTAGGAGTTCAAACCAGGGTTTGCCAGGTAAGTACTACTCAGTCTCTTCCTGGTAAGTTCCAACTCAAGACATGCATTTCGTGGTGATCACAGACAAGAGAAGAAACATGGTGTAGAAAGAGTAATGAAAACTTTAAAAAGCCATTTTCCTGGCATAAGGATTTGTGTAATAGGTGTGTTTTAGTCCATCAGATACCATAAAATTGGTTCTTCTGCCTTAACACAGAATATTGTCTAAAGCCACAAAGCCAATTAGACAAACATCTCACAACAGGCTTCTTACTTGCTTTCTTCTAGACTGGATATTTCCTTTATAATCTTGTAGCCCTGTCCCCAGTCAGACTGGGCTTGACCACTGCTAAAGCAAGTGGGGTTAACAGAGAATCAGACGACAAACTAAGTACTATTACACATACATAATTTTCGACACAATGTATAATGCGCCATTTAGCCATTTGTACACAATACAGGTAAATATATTCTTGATATCTCATATTTAATATGTCACTGCTTATCAACACTGGGCAGTGCTAACAAAAAGCAGTGCAGTAGGGAGGAATAACTTTGCGGAGGAATTAACTGACCTCTAGGCGTTTGACAACCTCGCTGAAATCCTCTGTGTTGTTATTGATGGATCGCAGGGAGACGCTCTCTCCACGCTCATAGTAGATCTTCATAGAGGCAGGGCTGCCCAGTGACCAGCCAATTACATCCCTCACAGAGCAGCTAAAAACCAAAGCTTTTGTCTCCTGATCTAGTATGATGACAAACTCATTGGAGATAGCTAGCAGCCCCTCCCTCTCTGCCCCTGCAGTCTGATCCTCCAAGTGCACCACCCACGTGATTGCCCCCAGACTGCGAAGCTCTGCCGCACCATAGGGTCGGTTCTTCTCTTTCCGTTTGTGTGCCAAAGAGATGAAGGGGAACTTTCCAGAAGGTTCCACCAGAGTGCTGGTGACATGGCGCTCAGCGAGGTCACGCAAGTACTCCTGCCGTGTCCGAGTAGCCATGGCACCAAATTTGTCTGATTTGTGAGCTGCGTTCTCTGCATTAATGACCTTTGTCAGGAGGAAATCTCTGAAGATTGTGGATTTGGGCAAGATCACATCTCTAGGGATTGGAGGTCCAAATGAGGGCACATCACTGGAGCGACTAATTGCCACACTGGGGACAAAAACAAAATAATAATTAGTGCATTTTCAGACCAAAGGCAAACTCAAGTTTCTACATTCATCACTCATCATAAAACTAATGATCAGTGAATCACTGAAGAATTACATTTTTAAAAGACAACATATATAATGCATAAACCCATGTTTGTTATCTGATATTAATGCCATTTCTGCAAATATTGGCACTACCCTTGTCATTACAGATTTAGGTCACCTTTAAACAGTTAATACAGAATAACTGCGATGTAAAACAGTTTTGTGAATATTCTATAATTTGAATCCAGTTCCTAATTTAGCCTACAAAATATGAATTCCGGAAACCATCATGTTCTGGCTGCAGTTACATAAAATTTTGAATATGTAGTTTTAATATACATACACACAGAAAAAAAATCTACTGCCAACACATTTCAGTCAGGTTTCTTGCATGGCATGCATTGTAGAAGGACAAAAGCAATGGGTTGAGCGGATTTCCCTCAGGATAGTTTGAAGTGAAAGAGAGGTCAGAGAGAAGTAAAGCAAGAAATCCAGTATTCTTAAGTGAACCATTTTCTTTTGGCTATTGTTCTCGGCAAGGCATTTCATGTCCTTGCACAAAGATGGGTGTGAGCACTACAACGCATATGGTTCATCTTGAGTTACAAACCTCGGTTCATCTAATGGCCCAATGATGAACTCCCACCATCTTCCCCTGAATTACCATTAGTAAGTCAGAAAGTTAAACTTGATCTGAACTGTTAAACTGATCAAACTTCCAGAGTCTCACAAACTGACAGTGACAGGCTCCTATTCTTCTCAAAGCACAGTGACATTAAACAGCAAAAATTCCATTATTGTCTGGCAATTCAGGTAAATTCCCATGCAAGAAATGAGGAAAAAACATGACAAATGCAATACAGGAATGGTTCCATACCCCAATCTTGAACTTAGATAAACGTGCTCTGTGAAGCTGGTATGAGAAATCATGACAAGCCAGAGCTCAGTTGCTATCATGTACCGCATACAGTGAACTGCTACCAGAGCCACCCCTATGTGATAAATGAAGCCAAGTGAGCCATTCAAAAATCTGAGTGTTAGTGTCATGTGCACTCTATTTTAAATAAACATAAAAATTACTGCACAAACTGAGCATTTGTCAAATAAATATTACCAAAACATCACAGAGATTACACCAAAAAAGATGAACTGTGAACCATTAAAAGTTCTGCATCAAATGATACACCTCAAATTGTTCTTCAGCAGATTTTCCAGCAGATTTTCAGCAAAAAGAAGGTAGGCTCTCCTAACAAATTACAAAAGGCACAAAATCTGTGTGCTAATTCAGTATTCAAGGAATAACACGGGTCATCCAGTTACAGTATGTCCAGGTTAAACATTCAGGCAGAGCTCAGCAATGGTTTAGAGGGATGACTGAAGTCTTGGGGACAGCAGCATGCAACCACAAGACTGAAGTCACCACAAGGACAAGGGTACCTGGCAAGCTATCAGGAGTTCTTTCCTTTCCACTACAGTTGCTTCAGTGACTCCCAGGTTATTTCAAACACATTTCTTCTTCTCCCCCATCTTCCTCTCCTTCATTCTAGGGAAAAACTAATGAATCTGAGGGCCCCGAAGGCACAATTGCCATGAAACAGGAGAAAAAGGTGGTCATCTCGTTTAGATCTCAAGAAACCAAGAACTATGAGATGGTGATGTCAGAGAAAAAGAAAACGGTTTCAAAATGGTCTCGTCCCTTTTTTTAGGATCCAATTATCTTCATTTTGTCCTATGGGATGTCTCTGAAGCCAGAGTTCTCTCTGGCAGTGTGTTTTTCAGTACCTGCATTAAAGAAAATTCCCAGAAGAATGGCTATAGCTCAGGAGGGCATGGGTCATGCAAATGCTAGGCTGAAAGGAGAGGAGGAAGGGCACTTAAAGCCCCCAAAGCAGGTGTGCGTACAGTGTGGGAGAGAGCTTGGCAGTAATGAGATAGTAGCGGTTCTGTTAATGCTGGGGGTCAGGTGGAGATGTGTGCAGGAGGAGGGTTCTGCACATACGCCACACTAACTCCTTCAGACCAGTCCATATCAGATGCCTGAGGCAAAGGAAAGGAGCATGCAGGGGTAGCAAATGCGTGTGTGCGTACCGTACTGACATGCACATGCATACTAGGTGTTCCAACAATTTTTCATTTGTTTGCCTAAACACACTAAAAACCATCTATTTTGCATACTGCAATATCAGCATACAAATTACAAGACAAAACTAAAGCTAATCTAAACCTTACATAAAACAGAATGCCCGAAATCATTTAAAGATCTGTGTAGCATGACAGCATGTGCTAGCTTCAGTACCTTCCTGATCAATTTCTCAGTCTACCATAACCAGAGCAGTATAATGTACTCTACATGTTGCACAAAAGTCTTCTGAAACTGCCTGGATAACTCATTATGACACGAATAAGAGTGTTTCTCTATTATGGCAGTAAAACCGATAACAACTCCCCAGTCATTCAGGTGCAAGACAGATTTAATGAGTAAAGAGATGGTATTAAGAGTCATATGAATTAACTAGAGCCTGTCTATAACACTGAAGGAAGAGGTTTACTGTTTTACTAGGTTGCTAGCTGGTCTGCTGTTCTTACCTTGCCCTTTTACCTCTTTTTATCTCTTTTTACCCATAAAGGCTTTAAATATTGTTTGTTATTTACCATTTCTAAAGTATAGAATAGAATATACTGTTTAAAAGCATAGGAAAAACAAACAAACAAACAAACATTTTCTCACTGTGGGATGGCTACCATTGTTGCAATCTGTGAAAAATGAAGGATATGTTCCATAAATCTAACTAGACGGCATAAAAGAGATTCCAAATAAATATGTGTTAATTATATTTTTTCCACATATAACAAATTGATAAAAGAATTACCTCTGATAAATTAACACTAAAAGTGTAAAATGTACATCACTTTTAGGTCAGTAGAAGCATGCTGTATTTAACAGTATTACTGACCAGACACAACATTCACTGATGTGCTGTCTTTACCTGTAACAGGTGTTGTCTGAGCAGGGGTTGTGAACGCGAACTATGATGAACACATGCTGGAAATGTGAGCGGATATTCTTAGGGGTAAAGGGGTGTGCTCCAGGCTCCTGGAAGATGATGGTGACTATATCATTTCCAATGTGCCTTTTCCTTAACAACTACACAAAAGAAAACACAAATTTGAGCAATGGAGGCCTACAACTGGACACATAGTGAAAGTGAATAAAAATCAATCACTCACTCAACCTTCACAGGCAACATGACCATGTTCCAAAGACCTTTTAACACTGTGATGGCCATAAATATGTAATAGCCTGCCTCAAAAGTCTTTGGAAAGGAACTGATGTGGCAGCAGCCAACAAGATAAATGAGATTTGGAATGGTACGGGTGAATTAAGTCTCAAAGACTGTTACTTATATTTTAATACCTTCTCTGAAATAATTTTTATAATGTGCAAAGAAAGAAATATAAGACTTAAAAAAGTTGATTGACCTGCTGTTTGTTGTTTGGAGTATAGGGAAGCATGGTAGACACGTGAAACATGATCTCATAATCCTTGTAGGCAGTGTACAGGGAGTGTGTTCCGGTAGAATCAGCTGAAGGGAAAAACACATCGCACGCACGCACACACACACACACACACACACACACACTTAAATATTCCACAAATAAATAAGTCTTCAGTCTGTGTTTGAATATTTATTAGCTAGCTTTGTAACAAACATTCATATTTTTACACATCAACAATTTCTCAGCATTGCAGGCAACAAGTTTGGGGGAAAAATCTCATCTTAGTTTCTCAAAGGTTACATAATGGTTTTTTTTTTTATACAAGGGAGTAAGTACCTCACCATCGCTGAAATGCACACACTCCAAGGGACTTATTAGCTATGGCTATGACTATAGCACTCTATGCAGCAGACTGGATAAGTGGCCTCTAGTAACAGACATTTCTCAGTAGGAAGACATAGATGATCACTAAAATTCTATAATACCTTTGACACTTGTATGAAAAATGGTTTGTAGTGGATAGTGGTTTGGATAAACTAGCCTTGCCCAGATGTTTTGTCTTTTTCTTTTTCTTTTTAAAGTATAAAATACTTATTGTTTTATCTTATTGTGTAGTGACTAGTAGCATTGAGAGTATTTAGCCTAAAAATTATTTCAATCTATGTATGATAATATTGATGTTCAAAGCACTCACTTTTATTGTTAACACAGATCTGGTTTCCTGATGGCCTTTGAAATAAAAGGCTATTTAGGGCAAGAGGGTACACTATATCCTTTGAAATACCTCTTCTAGATTTCATAAGAAGACACAGGCATGTAATTTAGTGCATGATTGGAGCGACCCAACATTCTTGTTTTCATTAGGAGTATAAAAGGTTCATTCAGACAACTGGACCATGTGTACATGTGAGTATGAGGATCTGTCAGTACCACTGAAGTTTATTTAAAATCTTTTGGGCAAGAAGGAGGAGAGAGAGGAAAATTTTGCTGTAGAGAACGGAACACATTAGACAGAAAGGATACACAGTTCAGGGAAAGGACTGTGCCAGCTAAGAGACGAGCATTTCCCAATTAAAAAGAAAGTCTTTGTTTGAGATAATGGATTAAAAACGTACATTTAGTTAAGTAAATATTAAGACAAATTCAGTAAAAATGGAATGTTTCAAATTTAAAAGATTAAAAAGTATTTAAAGGCCTGCTATAAAAAACATCAAAAAGGTCTCAAGGACATTTCTTTCGGTTTTGTATATTTTATTTGTTAGTTGTCCCTTGTAGTCTAAGAGGTAAAGAGGCCAGCCATTAAACATTAAAAAGGACTTATAAGAACGTTTTTGTGTTCTGCATATTACTTTCTTCTGTGTAGTCACAGGACTGCTCACCGATATAAACATGATGCAACCTCCAAAACTGGCCCAAATCCAGCATCCTTTACTTGTTTTCTTTGTGCAACATTCAATACCTACTTCCACCCGGGACAATTTTTCTTAATATTCTATAAAGCCTACAAAGAATACTTCACATAGCATACCTTTAAATTGCCAACAGAGCTAGTTGTTTATCTGGCTATAATGCAATGCTTACTTTTGGTGTCTAGCTGGGCACGGTACTTGGTGAACCCTTTCAACCGCACTCTCTCTCCCAGCTGCTGCAGGAACTCTTCAAAGGCAGGGCCAGCCATCTCATTGTTGTACATCTCCTCCTCTGTGCTCTGCCCTGCCCGACAGTACATTACCCCCACCTTCACCTGGAAACTGAGCTTAAGGGCAAACAGACCAGAGAAAAGGAGCAAGGCTTAGCAAGAATAACAATTGTCAAGATAAACTTCACTGCAACTACATAAAGGCAGGTCATTAAACTCTGATTATTTAAATCAAGCCTTGTTGAGATCAAAGAATGATGCAACACAAATAAAGCTAAAAGTTGTCAGATCACATTATCCTACATTAGCTTTTATTGGCTGATCCATTACTTTAAAGTCCATGTTACCAGTGCTGCTATGAATTAGTCCACCTTTGTGCTTACATACCCCCTGTTCATCCAGTTTCATTAATTGTTCTGTCACTTTGGGTGTGTTGACAGCAAGCCGCAGGCAGGAAACATCTAGCTCTGGCAGCAGGTACTCCAGCACTTCTTTAAGGGGTAAACCTCTAGTAGTGCCATGCTTAGCACTGGAAGGCACTGCATCCTCAAGTATAGAGCCTCTCAAGGTGATCAGCTAAACCAAAACAAAAAATACAATTGACTGGATTTCTTCAGGATTAAGGTCACTATATTTTCACCGAACAGCTCATACAGCCCTATTTTTAAAATTTAAGAACTTTTGAGTGGTTCTTTGTTCACCTGAACAAGCTGTTGAAATTGTTTATTTTTGGGCAGCTCAGCCAGCTACCTATTTAACTTGATGGCATCAGTCAGATTTTGGAAAATGCTCATAAATCGAAGTGAATTTTTATGGTAATCACTTATTTATCTAGATAAGAACCATATCAAGTCCTCACTGTCATATTTCTGTTGCTTAAATGGCACAATACCTGAAAAGATATTCAACAGCATTTCATTCACTTAAAAAGAACATGGCAATGCAAAAGAAAAACTGAAATACAAATGATGACATTTGAAAATTACACCATGCTAAAGGATTCAGCAGTACTTTTTCCTAAAATGTTCTTTTTTAACTTGTCTATACATGAAATTGTTTCTTCTTGTTTTCATGTCATCATTCCATGATCAAAGAAAGTGCCACAATATTCCCATGTGTTATGCACCAGCACTTAATGTTACATATCACCACTGGACTCCAGTTCATGTTCCTCTCTACCATATCTGTGAGGAGAGATGAAGCCCTGGAAAAACTGCTGATAACATCCCATAAGAGCTGTTCTGGAAATATTCCATGAGGCAGCAGTCAATAAGCAGGGAAGTAATGCAATTAATGGACATTTCTGAAAGAACTGTAACACAGATGGCATCTAAAGGAATCCAAGCAACAACAGACTGGAATCATGGTATGATACTCAAATGCTAACATGATCAATGTCAGCATCTCAAAATAAGTGTATTCATGCCTGTTCAGGTTGTCAGTATAGTTATAGGAAGTGTTACATGTCTTATGGTGTCCTTTCTAAAAAAAATAATTACCCCTTTTAAATCAAATGAGGAAACAAGCAAAATGCACAAGCATGTAAACCACCAAACTGTTATTATTTATTCTGGGGGAGAAAGAACTCACCTCGCTGGTCCTGAAAATGATGCGATAGTTGTACTGCTGCCCATGCTCTTTATCCTCTTCCCATTTCTCCCTCCTTATGCTTACTGCTACAGGGCCCAATGACTCATCTAAGCCAAAGTAGTTCCAGTGGTCTGAGTGTGAAGGACGACAGAAAAAAGATGTGAGATATGAGAAAGGGAGAGAGAGAGGCAGATGATTAGCATCCTTGACACCTTCCTTTCAAAATATACTTTATCTATAGAAAAGTCCTTGTATCCCAAAGGAAATGTCTTACCTCTTAGGTAGAAGAACTTCCTGTAATAATATGCTCCAAGGTCCACATGTTCAATAACATACTGATTTTCCCTGTCATTCAGTAAGCTGGATGCATCTTTGGGACCCTCTACAACAGCAACACCTGCACCAGTGCAGTGGAGCCGCCGCATAAGATCATCACCTCCAAGACCTCTGGAACCCCCACCTCCAACCTCACCCGGTAGTGCAGGTCCAAACCTGTGTCTAATGCTTCCCCCGGTTTCAGTACAAAAGCAAGGACAATTCAGCACCAGTCCATTGCCCTCCTCATCAGCTGTATCTAGAGAGGGACCATCCTGGGCATTGAGTTCCTCTTGGCTGCCACCAGGGGAGCTGTATGGTAGGCTGTGTGTTGAAGACAGTGTGGAGGTTGCTGATGCTGAGAAGGCTGAAGCAGCAGAGGCACCAGAAGTTTTGTTTTTACGTGTAGCTGCTGAACTCTGTCTGTTCTGGATCACTTCATTCAGGCTAAACAGCATGCTCTGCACATCATAGTGCGCAAACCCTTTCTGGCACACCCAAGGCTTTAAAGGCGGTTTAACATCCTCAACATCAGAGCCAACCTTTAGAGAGCCCACCTCAGCCCTCACAGTGCGGAGTTTCCTGAAAATAGATTCACCACCTGTCTCAGATTTAGACCGCCTCTTTGGCTGCTTGTCTCGGTCCCTCAATCGACCAGAAGGTGGGCCATCTTTCATGTCCTCTCCTGAGTCCAGCAGATCCAGTTTATTGTTCAGTGTTAGCAGCTCTTCCAATCTTTCAGGTGCTGGGCTACAGTGGTCTTGCGTCTCCTCTTGGTAGTCCATGAGCATCTCAAATAACCTGTTCTTTGAGACCACTGAAGAGGAGACAGCATGCTGATCGATGGAGGAGGTGCTGCCATATTCCCTGTGCAGTGGGGACCATTTGGTCCCTGCACAGCCCCAGTCTTCCCCACCGTCTCCACTTCCATCAAGCTCACTAAGCGTCATGTCACTGTTGCTACGTTGTCTGATGTGTCTAGTCCTGTGACAGGACCCCCCATTGTCACTGAGCTTGATCAAGTGGCCTTCCCTGGAGCCGTCACGGTTGGCTGGATGAAACTTGCTCTGGCGAGTCTTGTGGATGCTGTGGTACATGGTTGAATCCTCAGGAGTTATCAAGGTCCTGAGTTTGGCGTGACTACCCAAGCTACTGCCTGTTTCTGCACCTGCACTGGTGTGCCGCAGAGCTCCTCCATCTCTCCTAGGTGGCCAGTCAGCAACCCGTGCTCGCACCCCCATTTTTGGAACCCCAATCATGCTTCCCACCTGGTAAGAGTTCTCTGGCTGTAGAGGTGTCCTTCTGTTGGTCAGGTGTAGCTGGCGGGTATAATGGTCTTCTGTGGCACGGACCGTCCCCACAACAAGCCGCTCTGACGGTGAGTGCTTCAGGCTCGTCATGGCCAGTCCTTACCAAACTCAAGAGTCTCAAGTATGGTGCATAGTTGAGGACATGTGTAGCAATTGCAGGGTCCCAGCCAAACAGCTAAGTCCTCTGCTTCCAAACAGCCTATAGGTCTCAGTGTACTAGGTGTCACGCTTTTGTGGTGGTCTCTTAAAATGTTCATGCTTCATCTTATTCTGCACTCCTACAACAGAAAGAGGAGAGTTTAGAGTAGCAACAAGTTTCCTCCACTTTCCGAAGATGCTGTAAGATATGCTTGACATTTTAGGCACATGGAATTGCAGAGATAAACCTTTTTACCAAACAATGGCATAGACCTCACTGCTACTGGAAAAAAAAAGAATGTCACACAGAACTAAAATTTCCAATTAATCCAAACCAATAATCTTATAGATCTAGTTCATATGGAACTATATTTCATTGCTGAAGTGCCCCAAAACTGGTAATTTGCTGACGTTTGGAGAAAGAGAAGCTTAATAATACATTTTCATATTTAAAATTTGAAATTGTATAAGATTCTGATTTTACAATGTGAAAGATAGAAATATTAAAAATTAGAGTGTTCCAACTCCAACTCCCAGATATAAATGAGATATTATGTCTAATTAAACTGCACTCTCACTTCAAATGTCACTCTTCAAAACATTAGAACCCAGATGTAAGCTACTCTATGGAGAAAAAAAAAAAAAAGAAAAAAAAAAAGTCCAGTAGATATATTTTATAGCAGGTATGAAAAGTCTAGCGTCAGTTGTAACTGAAAGCACAGAAAGAGTGCTGTTCTACTGAACTTGATAGAGTCAGGGTTATGCAAACCTGTAGAACAAGCTGTATTGGGACAAGATACCCCCTGCCCCACCTCCATCACTGGCACACACACACGCACACACACCCACACACAAAAAAAACAAAACAAAAGCTACTCAATGAAAAAGTTACTGAAACATATATTTGTTTTTTCCCCCTGTGTTCCTGCACAACAGAGGTGCTTTCAATATGATCAAGTATGCAAAAAGAAAATGTTCAAAAGGAATACACTGAACAAGCTCGTCATTCAAGAAAATAGCTAGATACTTCACCCAAGCAACAAACACTGTAGCATGTTTTCAAACGACAACAGAAGTGTTTTCAAAGCAGTGGTAAGGCATGAAAGAGAGATCAGGTGAATTTATTGCTCTGGATAACTAGCCAATGTCTTTAATAGACAATGCAGGTTTTGGTTGCCTTTTGGCATTTTTGGAGCCACAATATATTTTATTCCCTCTTAACCCTGGCAATATTTCACACACTGTCATGCTGGAACTTTTATTGTAAAGTTCCTCACCACCTAGACTCCAGTTTCAATTTAAAATGCACATTGTTGCATGCCAATCAGGTTCATGGTTCTCATGCAGTTGATCACGTAATTCAAGCAATCAAAGAGATAGTGAAAATATGAGAAATAGATATGGAACAGGTAAAATAAGTTGCAAAAGTTGTCCCTTAATAAATAAATATGTTGTAGGAGAACACAATAATGAAATTGGATAGTATGGGGAGAACAAGGACATAATACAAAATACAATACATTGAAGCACAGTTGTGTTTGTTATTCTTTACTGTGTTCTATTATGGTAATTGTTACGACATATATCTTATGTCTTAGTAATTTTATAGTCGTTTTCATTATGCTTTTGTTTAAAACAAAAAATCTAGGCCTAAAGAAAAGCTATGACTAGGCAATATCTGGTCTTAATGTCGAGTTATTCAAGCTCAAGGAAGATACATGTTGCTTTAATTGGATTGGTTTGGCAGTCACTATTAAAAGTACTCGAATTGGGGGGGCGGGGACCTGGAATGGAACATCCCTCTTTCCTTCTCACACACAGACACAAAATTAAGGGTTTGTAGGCATTTATGCCAATTACTTTTAATTTAACTAATGCATTATGCCCAGGTCCCAAGCTTCTATCTGACTAGGATTTTAAAATTGTACCTCTCAAGCTCATTTTCCCAGGGTGCCATGGTGTGCTCATGTAGTTGAAAACACTCTGCTGCAGCTTCCTGATATCAAATAAAGCATGCCCCCAACCCATCAGACCAAGGGTTTGGGCCAAGTCAGTACTCACTCACATTCTCTAGTCATTAAGGCTCTCTGTCAGAGCAGTGATGCTGAGACAGTCACCAGATTACTTCCAAGCTGTCAGCCACTGTCACCTTTGGAAGGCTTTGGCATCTGGTACTGAGGTGACCCAGACATGAGGGCAGCCAGGAATAATAAACATTGTGACCCATTAATGGGACAATGTACACACACACAAAAACATCCACAGGAGGTTATTTTGTTCTTGGCAATGATTTAAAAGACCAGAAGTGAGTCAGTGAGGGAGTAAAGTAAGTGAGTAAAATGATTTTAAAAAATAAATAAAAATGTTGGAGTGTCCTACATATAACCTTTACAGGAGTCAGAATTTGTCACAGCTGTAACAAAGTTAGTGCACATGCAGTGGGAGGAAACACCATTAACTGAAACAATTACAGCATCTCTGTGTGCACAGTTTTAATCAAATTGAACTCAAAAATAAAAAATGAAGCTCATTTTATACAATAAAACATATTACACTATATTGCAAAAAGTATTTGTTCATCTGCCTTCACACGCATATGAATGTGAGTGACATTAAACTCTATGGATTAAAATTGGGATATATGTCGGCCCACCCTTTGAAGGTATAACAGCTTCAACTATTCTGGGAAGGCTTTCCACAAGGTTTAGGAGTGTGTTTATGGGAATTTTTGACCATTCTTCCAGAAGCGCATTTGTGAGGGCAGACACTGATGTTGGACGAGAAGGCCTGGCTTGCAGTCTCCGCTCTAATTCATCCCAAAGGTATTCTATTGGGTTGAGGTCAGGATTCTGTGCAGACCAGTCAAGTTCTTCCACAGCAAAGTCGCTCATCCAAGTCTTTATGGACCTTACTTTGTGCACTGGCATGCAGTCTTGTAACAGATAGGGGCAATCCCAAAACTGTTCCCACAAAGTTGGTAGCATGAAATTGTCCAAAATCTCTTGGCATGCTGAAGCATCAAAAGTTCCATTCACTGTAACTAAGGGACTAAGCCCAACTCCTGAAAAACAACCCCACACCATAATCCCCCCTCCACCAAACTTTACACTTGGCACAATGCAGTCTGACAAGTACCGTTCTCCTTGCAACTGCCAAACCCAGACTCATCCATCGGATTGCCAGACAGAGAAGCGTGATTCGTCACTCTAGAGAACACATCTCCACTGCTCTAGAGTCCAGCGGTGGTGTGCTTTACACCACTGCATCCGACACTTTGCATTGTGCTTGGTGTAAGGCTTGGATGCAACTGCTCTGCCATGAAAACCCATTCCACTAAGCTCTCTACGCACCTGTTCTTGAGCTAATCTAAAAGCCACATGAAGTTTGGAGGTGTGTACTGATTGACTCTGCAGAAAGTTGGTGACCTCTGCACACTATGCGCCTCAGCATCCGCTGACCCCGCGCTCTGTCATTTTACATTGCCTAACATTTTCTGGCTGAGTTGCTGTCATTCCCAATCGCTTCCAGTTTTTATAATACCACTGACAGTTGACTGTGGAATATTTAGTAGCGAGGAAATTTCCCAACTGGACTTGTTGCACAGGTGGCATCCTATTACGGTACCATGCTGGAATTCACTGAGCGACACATTCATTCACAAATATTTGTAGAAGCAGTCTGCATGCCTAGGTGCTTGGTTTTATACATCTGTGGCCATGGAAGTGATTGGACCACCTGAATTCAATTATTTGGATGGGTGAGCGAATACTTTTGGCAATGTAGTGTATGACCTCCATGGATTTTTTGTTAATTGTAAATCAACAGCACCTGTTAAACTTTTTGTGGTGGTGAAAATACAATGCAGTAGGACCAACTCTATTCTGACAAAATACAATTGCATATGAAAAATTACTCACAAAAATAGCAAAGACATAATTATGTGAAGATCATGGTGAGGTACAGAAATTATATAGTCGCTGAAGCTAGCTTTCATGACCTGAGGTTATTAAAGCTCTTCACACAGTTTATGTTATGCATTTCTTTGCCCATAGAATGAATTAGTAATACTAGGTTGGTCTGGTTTTGCCTGCTGGAACACATCCATTGTAAAGGACTCATGAATTGAGCTTTAATTAATTTTAATTTTTTAATTTTAATTAAATCAGCTTTAAGTAGCCTGTCTCACACTTTCATGGTGGTTTATTAATGGACTTTGCTGATCCATTGATCCTGCCATCCAAATTCCCTACCAACACAAATCAGAATTACAATTTCATCTTGGCAGCAGACAAAAAAAAAATGAGACAGAGCCACCATTCTGTCCCTTGTGGATTCATATGCAACATGGAGTTAAATGTGAGGCTTACTGAAGTTTTATTCACCCAAGTGGCATTGCTGATGGGGGAAACATGGGCCCTTCAGCCAAGTATGCAGTGTAACTGGCAGCTACAGATTAGACATCAATGTTCTATAGTAACAGCCAGGTAGACAATTACAGGGTTTAGATCAAGGCTGGCCTGAGGTGATCCAGTCATTTCAGTAAGTCCTTCTTCATAAAGATTCCTTCAGGAAAAAACTGAAATCGCTCCAAACTAGACTGAGACTGCAAACCATTTTGGAGTCAATACAGTTTGTAATTTGACCACTTTATAAACTGGATGTGGTAAAGATATCTGTAAGATATAAATTGCTAAATGCTTTAGGGCCAACATGCCTGTCTGATATGTTCAAGCAATATAATCTGAGCCAGATTTTCAAATCACAAGAATTTATCTTTTAAACATATCTAAGGAGTGTGGAGAAGCAGAATTTAGTTTCTATAACCGAATGTCTGAGAATCCCAAGTATATATTCTTTTAATTCACTGAAAGCCTACCTTGGCCAACATGCTTCCTGACCTCTACAAAGAGCTGAAAACTCAACAGATTAGCAAAAGTTAAATGACATGGTGGGGAGTTTATGCAACAAGAACTCACTTAACATCTTACACCCCAAGTCATGCAAACATGTCCAAGTGCTAAAGACAGTGCTACAGCTCCACTTCAGCCAAATTCAGCTTTGCAACAAGACCCTACTGAAAGAAGAATTAAACTGGGGTTCTTAACTGGCAAGATGTAATCCTTTTTAAAATGTGCCCCAGGTATCGAAAAGTAGTTCAGTTAGACTTACTACTACAAGCTTTCCTGTGACATTCATCATGGGCCACTAGGGTCAGTCCAGTATCCTTTGCATATCCTGCTACATTGAAAGGGTACACTGCAAAATGCTACTGGACTCACTGCATTCACTGCATTCAGATGCTTCAGAGACCTAGTCCTGTGATAATGTTACTATTCCATGGTATTACCTCCAGAGAATACAGAGAAAATGGCATTTAATGGGTCTAAAATTTGTCAGGTCAAAGGTTTTGATATTACAACTATTTAAATGACCCTGCCACTTTCGAAAGATTGATTGTTAACATGTCTTCCAGCTAATGTGTTGTTTACTTGATGATTTGTTAGTGCACACAACAGACTTCAATGGAGCACACTATAATCCCAATATTAATTGCTTAATTGCTTTTGTTGCCACTAGATGAAAGCTGAAAATCAGCCAAATATGTGTCCTTCAATGTTGAGTAAAGTTCTTGTGTGAGTAAAGTTCTTGTGGCGCCAGTGCATTTCAAGAGACCGAAAGTAGATCAGAACAGAATGCAACTGGCCCATGCCGCATACTGTAGGTGAGTTTAGTGGGGCTGGGATCATAGTACCGACACTTTGCTGACTTTATTACTCTCTTCCCCACATAACAGCCAAAAAGGCAGAGAGCCTGAGGCTTCCAGAGCATGAGGAACTGTGATGGATGGGGCGTCATTCCAATACAGATACTGACAAAGAAAAAAATGAAAGCATGCTGCAGACATGAGAGCAGAGCTCTACAGTATCAAAGCTGTAGAACTGGAGTGGCTGGTTGTCATTCTTCATGAGAAAGAAATTAAGGTAAAATACCCCCAGTAGGACAGCTTTGTAATTCTTGATGACATCAACTCTGGGAGGAAACAGTGCCCAATAAACTGATATGGCTGCAGTTGGTGTCAAGAAGCCTGAATAAACTAGAGAGGGCTATGTGGAATGCAGAGACCTACTAGAATTGGGTACTCTGAGACAACAAATGCACTAGGATGCTTGGCAGCCTCTAAGCAAGATATAGAGGTTCATCATTTTGGCACCTGTACAGTGGAAAAAAAAGAACCAGTAGAACACTAGGCCCTGCTAAAAAGTCTGGATAAGGGCTCCTATGGGAAGAAATCAAATGTGCTGGGCCCATTTCCTGATCAATAATGTTGTGATTACTAACTGGTATGTTCTTATTGCTAAAGTCTACTTCATGAATTCCCTCAAGGTGTATGTTGTGCCAGCACAAGAGCATACAAACTGAAAGAGGAGGACATTGAACACCATTCCAGAGACCCTGAAGAGTTGTACAGTGACCAATGGCCAAAGTATAGGTAATGGAAAAGGAACGTCATCTTTGTATGAAGAAACTGCACACCATGCCACATCACTTTAACTCAGAACGCTGGGTTAATATAGAGTGGTTTAATTGCATGCTCAATACCTAGCTGTCAATTTTCACCACTCAAAAGAAACACTGAAACTGCTATGTACCTGAGATGTGGCAGGCTAACCAATCAGCAGTCCAAGAATCAACAGACTTCACCCCATCATGAGCATGATCATGAGAGAGCAGTGCTTCAACCAAGTAAACTTCTCACTCAGAAACCTGCCAAGAGAACTCCTATGGAGTTTCCTATGAGAATTGCGACAACACGGATTCACCTTACTAGGATTATTTAAATACTTTTCCTTGTTTTTTTCCTCATCACCAATATGAGCTCTTAGAAGTGGGTCAAAATTAAAAAAAATAAATTTTTTAAAGGGGTTCCTGCTCTCGCTGTGATACACAGAGTTTGACAAGCTACTGTCTATTGCTGAAAAGAACTAATGGAGCACTCATAGCCTGCTACAATCTATGGTTAGGGGCTCCTGTTGGAATGAATTGATGGGCTGGGACCTTTTCCCATAAGGGACTAGCAACTTGTATTTACATTTACAGCATTTAGCTGCTTTTATCCAAAGGGACTTACAATTACAGGTGAATACAACTTGAGCAACTGAGGGTTAAGGGTCTTGCTCAGGGACCCAACAGTGGCGGGGCTTGAACTTGCAAGCTTCCAGTTACAAATCAAGCACCTTAACCACTAAACTACCACTGCAACTTTCCCAAACAAAGTGCTATCATGACAGCATAGAAGGTGGAAGAGATGTTCTGCCAAGTCAGAGGACCAGGGGAACTGCCACGGCCAAACTTCAAGATCACAGGTGATGGAAGAGGTATGAAGCCTTAGTGTGAAGCAGCAGCACACCACAAAATGACGAGTTAGTCGTTCTTACCTCCCAACACAAGAAACACTGAGATAGCCATCCACCTCAAGGCCAGTTGCAGACTGGAGACCAGTCGGGCTTTGACCAATCAGAAGTCCAAGGATCAACAGGCTTCACCCCCATGCTCTTATGCACACCCCAGTGGAACTTGTGATTTCCTGTCATAGCCCCTCACCCAACACTAGGGGACACATTTTAGAAAGTAGTTAAATGTGTGACATGTATAGCTCAAAATGACTGAAGTTCAATAGATTTCGTGAACCTTTGAGAAATAGTTAGTTGGTCTATGCACAGACTGTATATTTTGTTGTGAAAAGTTCACTACACAAGATTATTATTTTAAATAACAGTGACATTTCATTGCTAAAATATCCCTATTGTATCCTTGCTATTTCTGTCCTCGTTATCTGTGCCAAATTTTCTTTTACAAACGTCAGAGCTGCGAGGTTGGAATTAGTGAGAGCTTCACTCCAATTTAAAATGACACGAAGTTGTTACAATCTTAAACACAAAAGAAGGTCTGGCTATAATCATTACAGTCACATCATATGTGCACATGTTTTAATTTTCATAATACTGAGGAGACTACAATAATGTCAGCAGATAATTACATCCTCACAAGACATTTCATTCTAGCAAACCGTAACTAAGTTCTCCTTGAATATTCTTATAAATGTGTATGCGCTTTCAAATTAAGCTGCTCAGGAAAGGGATGCAAGCGTAAGTGATGATACAAAATGTTCTTCAAGAAGTTGCCTGAAATGACATATTTCTCCAGAGAGATCCAAATCCCAAACTAACAACTTTGACTGTCTGTTATGCTGAATATCAATTTAGTGTCATTGCTAATTCATGTTACTCTGTTTCTGGTTAATGTTCAAGAATGTATTTATTACCATGATTTTTATTAGTTTACATTTAAAGTACAAAATGCAATGCAGGGGGAGGACTTTGCTCACGCAAATTAGTTGCCAGAAACTAAGCCGTAGAAGGCAGTGGTGCCCACATATAGATTAACCTCCTCAACAACTGGTAGTGGATTGATAATAGAGCCAGTTGCTGAGCAGCAGCAGCAGTCCAAATGATGAGAGTAACATGGCTACCTCTGGGGCAGTGCTCTTATGCTGTCATTGCAGTCACAGAGACTTGCATAAAGCTTGAGTCTAGCACACTTATAGGGTCCCAGGAGTTTTTTCAGCTGTGTAATGATGGGAAGGTGCTCAGGGTTGCCAGGCAACAAACATCATGGTGTCTTACATGTGAACTAAAAGCATGTGCAAAGAGTAATTTTGGAATTTGGTTTAATTCATTCGGTTACAGTTACACTGCACATTAAAATCCTCTCCAAAACTAGCCATGACTGATAATAGCGGAAAGGTGCAAATATACACAATCATAGTTCTTCTACAAAATGGGCTAGATATATGCCCATTGTGATTTTATCACCTTTTTACAGTCTGGCTAGTAGAGCTGAGAAATCTCCCCAAAACAAATGGCAAACAATGCAATTTTATGAGATCCAAAACACACAGAGTTCTCTGACAGCACACTGACCCTGGACAGTTGA
The DNA here is from genome assembly GCF_041902795.1 of Electrophorus electricus. Lineage (NCBI taxonomy): Eukaryota > Metazoa > Chordata > Actinopteri > Gymnotiformes > Gymnotidae > Electrophorus > Electrophorus electricus. Next base: position 27,226,085 of record NC_137506.1, on the reverse strand, counting down.
TGATACTTTTCGATTCAGAAAGTGTTGGAAAGGGAGAGAGAAATGGGGAAAAACATCACTATATCACTGATATGCTTTATTTGGACATTGACTAAGCCTTACTTATGCCTGTATAATGTATTTAAAATGTTACGCAACATCACAAACAATGTGTCAAGATGCATCTATGACTGTCCATTTCTCAGGTCATTTGTAATTTAGTGTGTAATTACAGTGAATGATTGCCAATAATTGGTTTGCCCTTTCAAATAAATGTCTAGAAGATTTTCTTGCCTGAAGGAGAAAGGTCTTGGATTTTACTGCACACAAACTGTTAACAACCAAGGGCGGACTATGCTTGTCTGCCGATCAATTATTGATCTCCATCCTGCTTGTTTTACTCATTGGCTTACTTTCAGGCACTTATCCTCCTTCACCATCGACAGTAGTCTCAATTACAAAAGCACAAGTGCATTAAACAAACAAACCAATAAAGTGTTCATGCTACCAACATTTGTGCTGCCCACTAAAAACCTCAGATACATACAACAATGGGTGTGGTCTTTTTCTAGTCATCAGGGACAAATATTTGAGCATATAGTGCAACCCCCCACCTTGACAAACGGGTGAGGGACAACACCGAGCAGGGGGGAGGGATTTATTGGTAAGCTGTCCTTTGGAAGTTGGCCAGCATTGTCACAAGCTTTAGTGTAAACAACATAGCTAGAGTTACACAAAACATAATACATTACTTCAGCCAGCCAGCACATGCCACACATAATAGAGTTAGAAAGCAGGCTAGCAAAGTAGATGTCACCAATTTGATAATTATATTAGATATGGGAAATTAATAGATTGGAATGCTATCATGTGATACGTTTTAATGGGATTTCTATAAATTATTCCACACATATTTCTTAAACTCACTGGTAATTAGGTTGTGAGCAGAAACAAGTTACTCAAGTTGAATTAAGTCAAATGGCTTCAAATGGCTTTGATTTATTATTAGATTTTCTTTAACAACTATGGAGTAAACATGCTGAGAATTCAGTGTTTGATCTGGGTCAACTAAGGCCTGACTGAAACTTGGTTACTTCCTGTCCCTAGGACTGTGGAGAGCCATGTGACAGGCAAGGATCCATTAATATATTTTGTAAATTACTTAATGTTACATCTGTGCCAAATCAATCACGGAAGGAGAAAGAAAAAAATGAAAACATGTTTAAAAAAAATAATTAATGGAAATTGAATTTCTCATGACCACTACCAACCCAGCCAACTCCCCAATTACTATGAATCCACTCAGCAAAACAAGAAAATATAAAATATTTTCAAGGCAAAAAGTTCAGCTGTCTGCATGAACAAACTGTGAAAGTGCCGCCTCCTGGTGAACACACATGCCCCCTGGCAAGTAAACCAAGCCAGGTGGAAACTGAGTGGAAATTTGATGACGGAGGAAGTAACAAGGATGAGTCAGGGGAAGTTGGGTCTGCAGGTCCCAACAATCTCTGTGAATTTCACAGGTGAAAAGATGTAGTGTGTGCACCATGCCTGCTGTTAGAACTAAAAACAATATAAAACAATGTATTCATTAAAGAGTTGTGTGTGCGATCAGTAACACTTCATGGCTTTGTGCTGTCCTAAAATGGTTGTATTTGAAAGCAATGAATGGAACATCACAGACAGAGAGGTGATCTAAACTAATACTGTGCTGTATTCGTATGAACACTGCAAGCCTTATTTTGACAGTGGAAAACAAATGCCTTATTAAAATCTCAGCATTGCTTTGGGTGGATGTGCTTTTCATGGTGAGCTTCTGCAGTTAGCTACAGTTCAGCACCCAAGACTAAAAGAATACAGTGGTCAGTCACTTAACTGACTCTCATAAGCCAAGAGCCACACACAGGAATAGTGTCAAAGAGGACTCTAGGATCTCACTCTCTTTCTTCCCCCTCTCAGGGGGTGATGACTAACAAGCAATATAAAACAAGTTCTTGCTCACATTAAAATGTGTGCATTTTACCAGAAAAGCATTTTTCAAGCCATAACTGGTACCACAGGTGCCACCAGCACTTCACAATGCATTATCCACATCTAAACTAGACAATAGTGTGAATTACATAACATTATGGACACACCCATGTGGACTTTGGGATTGGTCACTTCTGCCAGGACTTCAGGAAGTGGCAAAAAAGAGCAGGACGCTGCCAGGACTGATAGTGAGTGGCATTTATTATTCATCTGCCTGATCATTCTTACACAACTCCACAGTGGTTCATCTTTTTATTTTACATTTCCCCCACAACTGGAATGAATTCTATGCAAACTTCTTAAACGTCATTACTTCTGTTGAGGACCCCTTCACACAGCACTGTAAATCCTTTTTAATGAGATTACACTTGTATTTTATATGATTACATGTGTATACATCCCCTGTACATGATTATTATCTAAACAACGTCTGCTTGTTGTTTCTATTACATACTCACTGTGTACAGTGCAAGTGCCACAGTCGGGATCTGTTTTTAAGTAAATTTTATAGACTGATTTATTATTATCCCAGAAACATAACATCATCTGTGATGTTATGATATCATTCCGATTAGCAAGCTTGGACTTTATGGGATAAGGAACAGCAGGGAACTCAGGCCAACGCACACAGGCAGCAACACACAGTTTTATATAAACATTTAAAGCCTGCTTCAAATCATTTACACCCTAGTCGTCACCTTTTCCACACCCAAGTTCAAGTCTGATCTTTAGTTTAGTTTGGTTCACATGCTATGCTTCAGTGCTCGTCTTTCAGGTGTCCTGCTTGAAGTGTTGCGAGTGGTAACACAACCTTGCACATTTAAACAAACATATGCACTACACTATAATTAAGATGGTGAGTAAGAAGACTGGATGCGAGACTGTGTGCAAGAATGTATAGATTGTAGGCTTTATAATCTAAAATGCTACCCCTGCTATTGGCCAATATTTCCTCCAGATAAAAACAGAGAGCAGGAGTCTCAATAAGTAAAACATGAGCCAGTGATGCTGACACTAATTACTCTTTCCTTGACGCACAAGTCTGTGTATGGGAAAGTATATATTATTAGTATTATTATTATTATTATTATTATTATTATTAATAATAATAATAATAATAATGACATATTAGGACCACTATATGACTAAACCCCCTAATAATAAATGGCTTTAATAAACATGACATTTTTTCCAGATCATTTTGCCACCAGTGAGCCTACAGACATAACCCAATGAGTTTCTTTTGCTTTAACTGGGGGTGCCAGATGATCACAGTAGATGAGCTGAATCCAGAGCCAGAAGGTCACAAAAGTGGTATGTCAGAGCAGAGTGGTGTTCCGAAAACCCTTAAGCCTAGTTTGTTAAAAAGTAATTGAGGGAAGACTATTGGTCTACAGCCAAGAGACACGTAAAGCATGCTAGACACAAGAGGAATTCAGAGAAATAAATGTTCAGTCTGATCTTAAAGGAGCAAAGTAAAGAGTGCACAAAGGGTCAGCCGACAACGGTCAGATACATTTAACAGAACTGAGACGAATTTGGGTCTCTCTCATTACTTAGGAACTATCATTAATCAAAAGGAAGGGTTTATTAACCTGGTAAACAAGCATGTACTGTATTTGATTTCATTATTTTGTAATTATTTTATGAAACATTTTTATTTTAGAATTTGTAGAAATATTTTAATCGATAATCTTCATTGTTACATCAATTTCATTTAATCTTTCACTTGTGAAAACTGAATTTAGATTTCAACTGAAAAGTGCTGTTTATACGAAAGACTAATTATTATTATTATTATTATTATTATTATTATTATTATTATTATTATTAATAATAAATGAGACCAGAAAAAGTAAATGCTTGAACTTGCTCTCCCCTCAAATCAATACCTTGATATGTATTTTGGGACTTGCACATCAAGACTTGGAACTTTTAAAAGAGTGAAAATTTAAAGATAAGGTAAGTTCTGTATTTTTAAAAATAGCTAAACTGGTGCTACATCCTGATAGACATTACTAAAGTAATTGCTCTCAGGGTGTAAAAGTCCCTTGGAATTTAAAATTAAACAACAAAATATTTTTACACAGTCACTGGCAGTATTAACTTAAACATACAACTTCTCTATAAGGAGGTGGTCCGACCTCACTGTCAATTATTTTGCATGTGCACCCATATGGGATGGCTAATCGCCAAGTGTGCATGTGTTCAGAAGGAGGAGCTTTAGAGGGAGGTTTGGATGGAGGGCATAGCACTGATAGAGGGGGTGGACTCCTTCAATTGCCAAATCTGAAGAAAAACAAACTTGATTACAGCACTTCGTTACAGCACTTATCGCATGTGTTTATTGCCCGTGATACTTTACTGAGGATCATTACAGTCCTAGTGGGAGGCAAAAGAAAATCTATATCATTCTGCCCCTACATGCCCCCTTGTACAGTAGACCAGGATGTTTAGGGAGAAGATACAAGGCACTGAGGCATACGTGTTCAGACACATCTGGCTGTGTGTGCTTCTCTGCACAGAGCACCTTATGCTGTGTTCCGTATAGTGGCTCCATGTCTACTCTTTTCCTTCTCAAAAGTCCTGTGACACTTGTCTGGTTAGGCAGAGGTCTGCCAAGGACTAACTATTTTCAAACAGTAGTGTCTGGGCAAGGGACTGAGACACAAAGGCATATTCCATGTAGCCATGCTGCAGTTCCAAATTAAAGCACATAGTCCATTTCTTTTCCAGGGTTCACAAGCTTATCATTTGTCCAGCTCTTTTGCAAATTAATGGAAACATACCATATACGTGGTGAGACTGAGAGATCTGACCATATTCATTTCCAATTGCCTTAAAGAGATTCTAAGAATGCAAACATGTTACCAGGGAAGCAATGGGGACTAAAAGGAACAGAGCCATTCTATATGCAAAGCTGAGATTTACAGCAATTGTAATTTAACCTTTCCAAGTCCATCATCACCAGGCTTCGAAAGATGTTGAGCAGAGGGACATGTGACGGTCAGGAGTTGTGCATGGCTCTTTACATGAAGCAAATGTCCTCTCATCATTGCAGGAACCAACAGACAAACCCAGCCTTTACCATCGATTTACCTTCCTCCACTAGTTGACTCTCACAGTAGACAAAGACAGTATTGACCAAGCTGACAGGAACCCACTAAAAGATTTAAGTTGACTGTTTGATGTGCATATCTGCTTTGCCAATCACCACAGTGTTTCTTGAACGCGGATGAAACACGATGGAGAAAGCAGTTTCCATTGTTCACATGCATGTCTTCCTCAGTGACCTGAAAAAGATGACATCATTGCTACTACAATCATAAGGCCTTTTCCCGCTTGTGATTGGCTGCTGCACAGTAATTCTAGAAACACAAAGCTTTACCATGTAAAACAGTACAACAGGAAACACAAATCACAGGCATTATTAAAGCATACAGGCAAATTAATTAAAACAGTGACCGCAGAGCATTGCATGGCCAAATAAGTATCTCAAAACTGGCCACTTAATTAATAACATCTAATATACTGGTTAAAGAAATAACTGCAAAAAGCCACAATTATACCATGCCAGTTGTAAGTACACCTGTTGCAGCATTCCTTGTCAATATGTATACATTGAAACACACGTTTCAGAAAAGTTCTGCTTGATCTGTTTTAATACACAACATATACTAATTATATTAATTAATCAGCTCATAGAAATGTATACTGTTAGAGGAGATATGATGGAACTGGCAAAAATAGCATTTTTCTATATCTCAGTTTAAATTAAATTCAACCTGAAGAGCAGTATTTTTTTCTGGCACTTTCCTAATGCATGTATGGTTTGGTTCCTAGGTGGAGAAATATTCCCAATAATCTTGGGTGAGGCACCAAGAACCAAAAAAGCCTGTAGATTTTGCTATCTCTGCACACCTGAGCAATTAGAATATACTGCAAATACTTCAGCACGCTAAAACAGTGGCCACATTACACCATGTTTGCTCATTTACAGAAAATCCAGTTGCTGCAGGTGAAACTGTAGAGCTATAAAATAATTTTTATGTTGCTATGGCCATCAGTCAGAAGAAATATTTATAAAAGTCTAAAGGCTCTTCAGCAGCAAACCCAGCACTTGTTTGCCTTACTTGGAATCTATTTTCCTGGGCCTGTGGCTATCCCCATGCATTTAATACTAAACCAATATTGGCTTTAGTAGTCTTTTTTGACAAGTGTTTTGCACAGTAATTAATTATTGACACATGATGACTTACATTTTTGTTAAACCTTTAATAATCAAAGAATTGTGACAACTCCACAAATGTTGTGCTTCCTTGATCTAGACACCATAACTACTAACTTACTGAGAACAAGTAATTTAAATACCTCATCCATTCTGCTTCCATTCTGAATTATTGCCCAATATTAAGCACAGGAATCACCAATTTGATCTAGGGATACAGTGACAGTCCTCTGCCTCCCCTGAACCTTCCACAAAGAAGTGCTATAAGGATCAGAACTTCTTTCACAGCTCTATGCTTAAAATGCAATTAAAACAAACACACATAAGCAGTAGTAAGGGAGAAATATTCACCATTCATCTATATGGAACAGTTTTTGGCCTTCCTTGAAGCTCTGAACTATTACTGGTGCCAGGGAGCCATCATCAGCATGCAGGGCAGGTGCCTCAACCAGGGGTTAGACTAAAGCAATGAAATGCAAGTCATGCTCCTCAGACAGGAAGAGTACCCTGCTGCAATCTGTTCAGCACTGAACATCAAAGCCAGATCTACAAGGTAAACACTTTCTCTGTAATGCTGCATAACATGCCATGAAAGATTTTTAGCAGCTTGCTCTGCTGCACATTCATGTGGCAGATGCTTTCTCGTAAAGCAGGAAAATGTGCACACAATGTCATCTGCTCAAAATTTGTTCTGCAAAAAAGTAACCTCAAATTGGCATCAAGGGGAAGGGCATCAGACTGATTTTGGCTAACCTAAACAACAGAAAGGCTTCTCAGTGACAGCATTTAGGTTCAAGGGGCACCGAATTTAGGACATTCATTTAGCATTTGTTCAAATGGGTTCAAATTGGTTAAAACGATACGGTACACAAATCACGGCTATCCCAACATAATGTTTTCATGCTGTGAGTCCTGACTGGAAATTTAAGATAAGGGTGTAGAAACGTGGTGGTGATTAAAATGACTGTTCATCCATTTCAATGGAATATGATAGACTGTCTAAATGACACTTGCTGATTTATCTACCGTCCAGATGTTCCGTGGCTACCTAAATTAAATTTTAATTAAAAGCCTGATATGGGGAGAAAAAGGTCACGAGTTCGATGTCGGCTGATAATTCCTGCAACCAATATTATACCACTAAGACACTTACCCCACACACTTTTAAACTGGTCAATGTAAACGGCACTAACAAAAACATTGAAGAAACGGCAAACGGTGAATTCACAGTTCCGATGTGTGTCCACAACAAATCTATGGAAAGGACTGACTAAATGATCATGTCTGCTGCTTACTCGAGCAATTTGCAAGCTCAAGATAAGCAGTAAATTATAGATGTTATCATGAATGATTGCATGTCTGAACTGTCAACGCTTTGCTAGAACGCAAGTACACTGTAAACCGCTAGAGATGAAGAGAACTGACTGACCACAGCACCGACGGAATACGGAATGATGAGCTCCAGCTAACCTGAGATGAGTTCCCCCCAAACGTCGCAACACAAAGCTCAATAAAGCGGTAGAGCCGCTACCACATTGCCTAGGATCTCCAAGTGTTCAGTCTACCTTACCACTACGGTTTTGGGGAAATTGGGCCCACGTTGACAGATTTGCAAACACATGAAAAAACATTTCAGAGGAGCTGAATAACTTGACAACCATCTAAAACGACAATTTGGTGGCGTCTCGAAAATCACCAATGCCGAGCAAAACTGAATAGTTTCTTGTCGTCGAAACATTTTCTCCCTGGCTCCGCGCCTTTGGAATTTCTCGGAGGGGAAATAGCCTACCCTATTCCGCATCGTAACTCGCTTATAGAATGTTTTTTTTTTTTAAAGAAAATAACAGGAAAATTAAAAACATACATGATGCCGCTCTAAGCGCATCACTGGACAAATTCGTGCATTCATACAGAAATAATTAAACGTGGCAACAATTAAACCATCGTGGATCCTGACTTTGAATTGCTTTACGCCGTGTTTCAGACTCACCTTTCCACTCCTTTTCAACTGCTGCCTGGCATGATCAAAATACTAAGCAGCACTTGCCCACCATTTCGTTTCTAATGAGAGGAACGCACACCAGCAACACACTAAAGTGCTCTCTGAAATTCAGCAACCGCTTTTCCACCACGTCGAAATAAGGTAATCCTGTTATCTTGTTGAGTAAGACTTAAAGTTTGCTTCAAAGTTGCGAAGCTGTACAGCTGCACTGTGCAGTTGCTGAAGCAATGAGATCACTGCGATTTTCTGTATCCTCCCCCTATCGGAGTCTCGCGAGAAGCATTTGTACAATGGCTTGAATTAGAATCCGGCTGAGAAAAGCGAGAACAGTAAAAACGATACAAATCGTAAATCACCAGCAGACTCGGATTTTTTAAATGCCTTTTCCTTTCGTTCCTTTCGTATCTTCCCTTTTTTAAGTTTTTGCCCTCCTTCTGTTACCTTTAGCCTCTGGAAGTTATTAAAGGATCAATAAGTAATTTCAATGATCATGAGTATAAGAAAGTTTTATTATTGTTATTATTATTATTAATAAATAGTCCTACCAACAAGTAGCAAACAATATTTATTAAAGTGAATATTTATTATTTTTTACATTATATAAAGTGCTGCTCACATATGATGAAGACTCAAATTGCTATGTAGTCCTCAAATAAACCAGTTTATGCTCCATAGAGCAGGTCCCCCAAACAGAGGCAACCATGTTTAAAATAGATTTAGCACAGAATCTCAGAAACATCCAGGCCACTAGGTGTCAGAATAATGGCAGACAAATAATTTGAAAATGGCTTATTGTTCCTTTAACTGCTCAAAAAGCAGTCATTGTAGTTATGTTATGACTCCTTACAGCATTGTCACTTGACATACTTGTGGTAGTGGAGGGCGGCAAAGACCTGTGTAAAGATTAAGCATAAAATGCACTCATAGAATGTAGCATAATGATAACAATAATGATAGTAATTCAAAGCCTATTTGAAAGCCTCCGAACTTACATTATGCACCAGTCAGTCAACCAGGAAATAATTTTAATCAGAAAGTATGGTCTAGGATAGTCTCTCAAAGGCCAGCCAACTTTGAATGATCACAAGTACCAAAAAATTGCAAGCAGTAAAAAAAACAAAAAAACAAACAAGCATCCTCTAGTAAGTAGATGTGCAATTTAATTTTTATTTTTTAGGCATGCACAAATTTCTTAAAAGACTCATGCACCCTGCATACAGGTCCAAACAGTTAACCTACCAAAAGCAGGTATCTTAATATCTAATACTACCAAATATATAATCATATCAGAGACTGTTCAAATAGATTGAACTGAATTCTTCAAGTCAATTGTATTCAGTTGAATTCATTTGAACTTTTCAAGATTTAATTTTTCAAGGGTTCCAGTGATTCTGGGTCTAATTGTTTTTTGAATTCTAAAGCAATATTTTCAACCATATTTTCTTGGGAGTACTAAATCTAAAGCTTACAAAAGATTTTTTAAAAACATTGGTGGTTAATGTAAATCATATGAATCCCTAATACAAACGGCTGTGCCTGGTAGCTTTCTTTCAAACTCTCTACAAGACTGCCTGAATTCACCAATTCATTGATAATTTCATTACATTTACTGTATTTGGCAGATACTCTCATTCAGATCCAAGTACCTTAGATCCTGGGGCGATAAAAATCAACAACTAGTACTGAAAAACAAGAAGTCTGTGAAGGGCTCAGCTCTTTAGACCATATCAGACATGTTTAATTTGTTTGACTAGACTCTGGACATAATGCAATACTGTTGCTTTTCGAAAAGACAAGTATGAATGGTTCCAAATAGATAGTGGCTGGATCTCAAACTGCTTCTCATGTCCTACATAAGTGTACTACAATAAAGCATAAAATAAAGGCTTCTGGCCCCTAGGTAATGCATGATATGTCAAATAGGGAGACACTGGGGATTTAGACAATGAAGACTGAGTCTGTGATACAGGAAGTAAGTAAAGAAAAAAAAAGCTTTTGATTTTGTAGCAAACAGTAATATATACAACAGTAATACAGTTAGTTAGATAGATAAGCAGCTGCAAACATTTCCCCATTCAATACATTTACATTTTTTTATCAATGCAAAAAGTGGCACAAACAACATCATTTCTCCACATCAATTTTTCAATTTCCTACTAATGTAAAATCATTTTCTGTGCAAGGTTAGTATTTCCAGTTCAGATACAAATTATAAGTTCAGTACTACTTCCAAATGCTTCATTCAGTTCCTAGAAAAATCTTCAGTTTCTACAAAATCTATCACATAGTGTGGATGCTCAGTTTTCTAGGATTTTAATTCACTTAAGTGAATAATATGATGCTGAACCTCAAAAAAACACTGTATTGAGAACTCAAACTAGTACTTGGATTTAGGACATGTTTTCTTAAATGCTAGGTTTTAGCATTACCTGAAAAAAATACTTTCTGTTCATGTCCTTAGGATATAATTCCACATCACATTTCTTTTTCAAATTTGACTAAAAACAACCAAAAACAATTTTTAATTAGTCTGAATGCTGAACAATTTGTTTATAATATGTTTTTAAAGCCAGGGTATTCTTTTAAAAAGAAAGGAACCTAATTAGTGTGCTACAGTGTTGCTCTGCATAGTTGAAACAATCTGGCAGAGACTTTGATGGATTTACTCAATTACCCATTTTATAGACTTATAGGGCATCTTAACAGATTTAGTTTTAAATCTAATCTAACACCTGTGCTTAATATCCAAAGGCTCACAGTCTTTTAATGAGCTACAGAGAGATTTGTCCACAGGAGGTTTGGACAACAGCCTGCAAACCCTGTGGAAATCAGACAGGAAGCTTGTCTAGTAGATTTATGTTACTGATTTATGACCTATGGAGTGTATAGTCAGTCCAACTCTAAATGAGTTCCAAAAATACCACTTGGTGACATATAAACAAGCTGAGGTGACAAATTGTTTTCTACTAGCCAATGAAAGAAACTTGAAAGAGAAGCTACCTCATTTGAAAAAACAGTGCCATGACATATTAGATTACTTATATATGTTGAGTTTTTACATAAACCCATGCATCGTTTAAATTCAGTTTACAAAAGGGTTTGTAAAATGTGGTTGCTCCAGGACACATAGCATCACAGCCTACACATCAGATTTAAAAATCAGATATGTGCAGATATATGCCTTGAAAATATGAAATCTAAAATTTTGCATTTTTATATTGGCAACAGATGATTGTGCTCTTGATGTTATGGGTTGTACAGTATGTAAACATTTCTACCCTTCACAGAACTGATCCAATGCATATAATCTGTGCAATATATGGATATAGGCAGTAATTTTGACAGGGATCCCTTAAATTATGAAAAGTAAAGTGTTGGGAAAGGAATGGAATTTGTTGGTCAAATAATAGAAGCTTTAAATAAAATATTATTGCAAAAATAATTTTTATTACCAAAAAAGGTATTTGTTTTGGATTAACAGTAAAGGGAAAGGAGAATGAGAAACAGGTGCACTCAGAATGTGACAGAGAGGCATGAGGGATGGAATGTTAATCACAGACAAGATTAAATCATTCTGATCATGTGACAACTTGTTCTGGACAAAAATAGACAACAAATTCCAGAATTGACAACTTTGGAGCACATATTTGAAATGTTTTATCAGGTGATATATGGGGATACATTAATTTAAAGATTTTTTTTTCACTGATATACGCATATTTAGTATTACAATTAGTTAGAACAGAATGATAATTGTTGATCCAAATAAGTAATTGAAAAAAATAGTATGAAAATATTTTCTCTTACACTGTATAATACATAGTACATCAAATGTATAGCAATTTTATCTGTGTATTTGCCTATTACTGTAGAACTATAAAGCTTTTAAAAAGTGGATTAAAATGTGATTGATGTTAATGAACTTTGCATCTGTAACAAGCTTTAGTCAGTGCTGGGACCATAGGGTGAAAAATATGATCTATTTATATAGTTCTGATATTGAAAACGAAACACTTTATTGTATGATGTGTGCCTGATACATATAGTCCTGTTGCAAATGCGTATCAATAGCACCATCTAATGGAGAGAATTAGATAGCAATAAATAAATAAATAAATAAACATCCACTGAATAATTAACACTCTCTGCCACACAGGTTTTCTAAATGACCGATGATAATTAAGGTTAGAGAGTTAGATAATAAAATTAAAATGATTATTAAGATTAAAGGAAAAATCATAACAGAATAGGATAGAAATGTATTGTGAAAGAAAATATATCTGAATATATTTGACTTTATGCACCATTTCTAATCTGTTGGCTATATTCACTTATTCATATACCAACCGAACCATGCTACCCCTTTGATATCAAAGTGTAAAGTGAAAACAAATTCAATGTTATTTTTGAATAGAATATTTATTTTTTTAGATTAAAGCATTATCATTGAAGCTGTTAGGAACCTCTACACTCCTTTTATATTTACACTGTTCCAGTTGATACTCCTTAGTGTGGTTTAGAGCACCAATTTCATTAAGTAAAATAAAAGAAGGTAGAGGATACTAAAGTAATGTGCTATCTCAATCCCATTCTGAGGCTCGGTGGTACAAGGAGAATGAATGAAACACCAGTTTTCATTAGTTCTTGGTCAGTCTCAATAACCTCTGGATGTCAGGCTCAATGGCAATGGTTTCAAACTTTCTGCTATATCTCTTCACTGGCTCGCCTTCAGGAGCAATGAGGAATTTCTCAAAATTCCATGAGATATCATTCCTGCTGATGGGACTCCATACTAAGAATTTGGGGTCCTGTATGAGGGAAACTGGGTCATCTTCAGGGTATGGGAGTTTGTCTTTTAAATATGAAAAGACAGGATGTGTGTTAGCCCCGTTCACGTCACACTTCTCAAAAATGGTGAAGCCAGGGTCATACCCTCCCCCAGGTCGTACGTGCTTCAAGCAGTTTAAGATTTCTCCATTTGTACAGTTTTCCTGGAAGAAGAGAAAGAGGAGATATTGCAGACAATTTCAACTGACAATTAAAGGGACATATCTATCATTTTAGGTATGGAAATGTACTGTAAAGAAAAGTATTCCACAAACTTACAAAGCCATTTTACAAATGACAATGATTTTTCTGTCATAACTGTACATTTGTGGCACATAGACTCCTGTCCAGTGATGGAGAAGACAAAGCTTTCTCAGAAGTGTCTTAAATGTTTATTAATGGTCTGTCCAATTTTGGCATCACCAATTCCATAATTTGCCATTCTTTATTTATTTTCATCATCATCCAACAAAGGATGAGAATAAAATACTTCTAGCCCTAATTTAACACTTTTTTTCTACCAATACTCTAGTAGAACTGGTTAACTGGATACCAAGACTTATCTCACCAACCTGATAGCCAAACTGGTTACAGGGGAAGCCCAGGACCACCAATCGGTGAGGGTACCTGTTCTGGAGCTCACTGAGTTGGTGGTAGTCCCGGGTGGTGGTCCCTCAGAGTGAAGCCACATTCTCAATAAGCACCACTCGTCCTCGGAAGACATTAAAATCTATTGAATCCCCTTCCAGCGTCGTAGCACGCAGGTCATAAAATGTCTTAGCTATGAAAGTCATGGTCCACGCTTCTGCATGCCCACACAGTGGTCCAGGTTCCTTTTCTAAATGTCATGCAAGTCCTCCTGGTCACCTAGCTTCAGCTATAAAGGTGGAGTGTCAAATAGCTTAGAAGAAAACAGATATACAAGAGACATGTGATATGTTGATGTGGTGAAAAGACCAAAGTAAGCCATCTCAGGTTTTAATGTGTAAACCTGCACCCATCTTCACACACATCCAGCCAGTTCTGACTGAGGTAAAGGGAAAATAGTCATATAAAAAGATTTTAAAATGCTCAAAAGAAGCTGACATTATCTTGACTGTGTTGTTGAAAACTATAGGTAACAAGGAGTTACAACAGAACAATTATATAGTCACTGTTTAGATGCAGATATTTTATGTACTGATATAAATTGTTCTCATTCACTCAATCTATGCTGCAGTTATTTGCCATATTGAAAAGGGAATTTAATCTTGATCTCATGGTCTCCTATCCACCAAAATGTGATGTGAACCCTCCAACTTCACTGAACCCTACAACTTTAGAGATGTGCATCTGAGCCATTAAACATTCAGGAAGTCATTACCCATGTTCCCAAGTCATTAAAAATAGATAAATGTTCAATCTAATCCCCTCCAGCGGAGCCAAGATTAAACTCTGATTCTATTACACAGAATCCGTAACGTGACATCACTGCTAATCTGCCAAAGAACTACAGCACAAGCTTGTTAAAAAAAAAAAGTGATGATTGCACTCTGATGTAATGGCCAATGTGTCTGCAAGACGCTTGCTCTTGCCAGTGCAAATGTGCATCCTTCACCATTTCTGACAATTACAGTTTGCAATTAATTAAAATACATTTATTTTAGAAAACATTATGAATAGGTCACATACATGTGCATCAATAACATTACTGTGGAAAATAATGTTTTAAAAACAAACACTGCTCTAATAGGTACACACAGTCATAGGAAATAACAAGTATACCACATCTTCAGTTTGTACATACATAATCAAATTCCAAAACTACCCCTTGACTGCCTGACAAAGGACTTCAGGCCAATTCTTGGTCATTTGCTGTATATCTAGACCAATGAGCAAAGATGTCTTACATATTTAAGGGTTTTTAATACAGGGAGATCAACACAGTCTTTCTTCAGTTCTAAGGTTAATAGGACTAGTATGGAACCTTTTTCCTTGCACAACACTGCAGGCCATTCAAGGTAATCCAATAACAAATTCAGTTCTCATGGCTCAGCCTATTTGTATAGAACCCTTTGGGATCATTCAAGTGGAACAATTTTCAAGTTCACCTGAAATCTTAAAAAAAAAAGAAAAAAAAAGTTTACCCTCACCTATGCCACTTTTTGCATTGATGATCAGGAGTGCACTTCCCGTATGTTTGCTATTCCTCAGAGCATAATATTGTAATTTTTTGTTTTTTATAAGCACAGTCAATTTGTTATGTACAACGAAAGGAGGCTGTTCAAATCATAAATCACCTATCTGACAGATTAAACAGGTATTTTGTATCAGCTAAAGAGGGAGGGCAAAGATCCTTTTCACGTCCACATTTCCCCTAACATAAACATGTGTCATATTCATCCTCCTCCTCCTCTGGCTCAGTAAGAGTGAACTCATCCCTGTTGGGTGGCAGTATACTCTTCAGCTCTGTCCTGTAGGCTTGCAGTACCATCTCAGTCAACCGGGTGAATGCCTACAAATGACAAAGCACAAGAGTGTAATACTAACCCCACATTAGTCACATTACAGTGGCACAGTAATGGTCCTGACACAGACCTACTACTGTAAGCATTTTAGAAGTACATTGCAAAACATCCACACACACAATGTACTTATGAACCAACCTCAGTAATATTGTAGTTGGTACAGGCACTTGTCTCAAAGAATTCCATCCCATAAGACTTGGCAAGCTGTAACATGCAAACTGTTTGTGTGATTTCATATTACATCATTTTATTAGAGCGATGCAAATATATATGTGTGTTTGCTTTACTTAAACTCAAGCCATGAAACAATGCAGACCTAAAACCTGTTACAGGAGACGTACATGACAGATCAAATATTGGCACCTTGCTCCCCTGTTCTGTGGCCACCCGTCTTCCGTGCTCCTCGTCACGTTTATTGCCTACTAGAATCCTCTGCACTGCATGCGGTGCACACTGGAGGCAGGAGCCAGAGATAAGCAGAAACATGCAGCCAAAGACTATTCAGCCAAATGCAATTAAAGGCAACACACAACCTCATCAAGGTGTGTGTGTGTGGGGGGGGGGGGGGGGGGTGTATGAGAATTCATGAGAATGAACCTCACCTCATCCGCATCACTAACCCACTTTACTATATTCTGGAAAGAAAGTGCGTTGGTGATGTCATACACAAAGAAGATTCCCTGTAAAAAGACAAAATTAACCAATACCATGATGACATCAATCTATTCCATGTCCAGTGATGATTATTTTAAAAAGGTACTGGAAGGTAACAGACAAGTAGAGGAAAGAGGCTGGTATATGAGCCATACACTGACCTGTGCTCGTCTGTAGTACTGCTTGGTAATAGTTTGGTACCTCTCCTGCCCAGCTGTATCCCTGTGGAGGTCAGATGTATGCACAGAAGTATTTTTTCAATTCATTAATTCAAATAAACTCCATTCTATTTTTTCCCCAACTTAAATTGACTATCCTCTTTGTGTTGGCTAAGGAACAACTGTGGCACTTTTAAGTCACTCTGGATAAAACAGTCTACCATAAATGTAATTAAAGAATTAATGTTATCCAAACAAATCCTATATGCAGAGATTTCAGAATGGGATATTGCCTACTACTTACCATATCTGTATTCGTACATGGATTCCATCTACTTTGAGAGTTTTCATTTTGAAATCCATCCCTGGATAAAGTTGACAAATGTCAGGATATATGCACATGACAAGATAAAAACTGTTGAGTTAAAACACTTTACACTTAGCCACACAGTGTCTTAGTTCGTTGACCTGGTGCCAAATAAACGTTCATATACTTGTTCGGCGTCAACATTGGACAAGAAAAACTCGAGAAACATAATATCTCCAGATATCAGTAAGATAACCCTAAGAACAACTTAGGATCTTTTTCCCCCAGTACCGTCTTACTTAACCTACAAACCTTGTGTAGGTTACTTCATTACAAACCTCAACTTCTACCCATCAGCTATGCCTGCGATCAATACCAATGTGATAGATACATGTGATCATGGTCTTACCAATGGTTGAAATATGCGGCGAAAAGAATTCATTTTCTGTGAGTCTGCACAACAAACAGGTTTTTCCAACCCCGGAATCTCCTAGGAGGAGTAGTCTGAATAGGACATCGTATTGCTTGGCCATAGCGTGGAAGAAACTCGATACAACCGCCCACGCTCACACCTGAACTGTACTAATTCCAGCGTAGTCCTCCTTCCTGTTTGTCATGGTTAAGCAGTGAGTCGTTCACCACCAGTGGCATCAGTCAAATCTAAGGGGTTTTAACCACTCAAGAGGAAGGTAAAGAAACCCTTTAGTGGTTTTTCCCTGCAATCCAATCACCGTTCAACGTGCGTGCGTTATTGCAGTAATTATCTTAAAATGTGATACGTGTCATCGTTTCCATTTGACGTGTCCAAGTCTATGCTACTTTTATCTACGTTTCTTTAGTACGTTTAGACTCTTGGCATGTTCACAGACACTGGTAGATAAGCCTTTTCGAATAAATAGTCTTCGTAAATTAATTAGCCGATTCGAAATGATCATAAGTTAAAATACTTATACGCGTGTGTATTTTCCATTGCTTTTTACTTAACGAGCTAGTCCTTGTCATTTGTGTAATATGTGATTTAAACTGACCTTACCCTAACATGTCCATAAACTATAGTTCTGCAAGTTGCCTAAGCACAATTTCGTAAAGGTCTAATACTTTAAAACTTTACTTTAACAGGCGCCTGTATTTGCAAGAAACACAAGAATATGCTGTAAAATACAAAAGGCCAGAATTATAATTTTCATTCATTTTTACAATTAAAATGACATTTTACATTAAAATAACGGGGACAGTGAACACATTTAATTGGCTGGTTGTGTTGTTTACACATAACACCACCCTTAACCTCGTCTGATCACAAGTCCCAAGTAGTACAATGGCGCATGACGACTGGATGGGGGAGTAGCATCTTGTAATAGGAGAAACCTGAATAGAATCACAAGAATCCTACTTCATGGTATCCACCTCTGGTCATTGCCAAACTCTTAAGTATTTTCTGTACGTATTCTTTCATTGTTTAGGCAAAGGCCAGCATAAAGAGGACACCGTATTTGCCGTTTCTCCTAGTCAATGCAACTTAAAACGTCTTGCAAATAATCCCAGTTCTAATACATGTGATTAGCAAAACGGGAATGCCTGTAAAGACATCAGTACCAAATAAAGCCAAAATATAAAAAGGCAAGTATCACTTTTAATGAAACCCACAATCTTAAGTAGTTAATATTTGAACATTACAGCCTGATTTATAATTGACCAAATCTGTCCCACTCATAATGAGAAACAAAAGGTATTGACAGGAAACCATATTCATAAAATCAAACTACTTTGTAAAATCAAATTGTTAAATCAATTATTTGAACAGTGACAATATAAAGTACAGATTTATGATAACGCAATGTGCCATCTAAATAGCATGCAACAACGTAATGGTATCATACCTTTAACGGTATGGAACTACTCTGCAAATAAACCCTACCAGCACAATCACAGCTGATGAGGATAATGATAAAATAGTTTTATTTGAGGTCTTGTAGTAAGGGTATACCTTAACTTGCAAGACAGTTGGCAGTATGTACAATATACCTGTATTTGCATGGAATGAATTAAAAGGAATACCTATTCATCACACTTTCTTATGAAACAACTGAAAAGAGAAACATTCCCCTCGCAGGCAAGATTTCATGGGAAGGTTAATCTATGAAGATTATTACATTAAGGAATATACAGTGCCATGTACTACATACTGAAATGGACATACTTACCTGCTGATTAAAACGACAAAAATGACCCTGTGTACTTGTGTAACTAACATTCAAGTTCCTGTAGGGAATATTACCTGTTTTAAAAGTCCTCTTCTGGCAAACCAAATAAAAACATCAAAAGTTCCAGACCTATGAGGTAAGGATCCATAAGAGCAATAGGCCATCTAATTCCACTCAGTCTCAGGAAAAATGACACACTACACATTATCAGGATACAGAATCAATGTTACATTAAATAAAATTTGCAACAAACATTTCAAAAAGTAGGGGGACATCAGACTTCATACCAGTGAGGTGGACTGCACCTTATATTCTTTTTTTTTGTAAAGCACCATTATTTTTGTACAAAGTTAACCTAAGTCCAAGTTAAACTATTTTTAATTATGTTTCTCCTCCACGCATCACCAAATAGGCTATTAAGGAAACAATACAGGGCTGCTTTGTAGCTTGATATAATTTGTGCATGACTACAGAAGAGGTTACAAAACACCTCAGTCCGACACTGTTGAGCTGCCACGTGTCACTGAAAAACGTGGCTGGTCTTGTGAGTGCAGAGTGGCATCAGCGTGGAGAGAGAAAAAGGTAGAAACTTTGAAGCCTTCCTTAGGATCCTCCCACACTTTCTGAACACCCGAGGGGGGAGGGGGGGATGATTGGGTTGTGGGAGGACACGAAGATGGGGAGCCCATTGAGGAAAGAGTCTGAACCGAGGCATTCCCAGGTGCAAAGGTGCCTGGTGGAGCATCTAGCTGGGCTCCACACGAAGTTTCTTCCTGGTTGGGGGTTCCTCGGGCTCTGATTCAGAGCTGGAGTCGGAGCCACCGTCGAAGGCCGACACAGCGCTGCCCTTGGGGTTGGTGTACAAGCTGCTGTCCGAGGAGTAGCTGCTCTGGAGCTGGATGTTCCCTCTGGCTTTTTCCAAAGCACGGACTGGTGTCAACACAAACATGCATGCACACAAACACAAAGGTTTACTGAGGTAATGACTGTTCAGGTTTAGGCACTTTCATTTTGATGATACTCTTGCAGTAACTGATTAAACTACATGAGTACAGGTACACTAAAAATCCACTGTAATCAAATTAAAGTCTCTAACAATGGTGAAAACGGCAGTGCTTAAGGCTGTTATATTTAGTGCTCTTTATGTAATTTGTTTGTTTTACAAGCATTTGCCAATTATGTTTAACTAGCAGCATGATGACAAGCAGAATGTAGTTTTATTATTTTTAAGACTACCAAACAGAAATGGCTAAGCCTCCCTCTTATCTACCCATTATGCACCTTGTTTTGCATTGTCAATTCTGTTCCTGTGTTTATGTGACAAGGATCACAACGGAAATAAGCTTTAGGGGTCAACTTGATTTTTTATGTATAATAGCTGCAAAGTAGTGTTGTGGGTATTTAAAATCAGCCAATAAATTCATTAAATCATTTGTAAACATTCCAGCCCACTTCATCTAAGAGTTACTGTGTCATGGCCATGTGTTGCTACCAGCTAATTTGTCTTTATTAACGACGTGGTTGCTGACAGCAGGTTAGAGTCACAGTTATGCATCCTGACAGCTCAGTTCCAACATACAGTACTGGTTGGTACTAGACTTTGCACTGCGTAGTGACCGAAAACAAACCAATAATAACCATAATAAACCAATTATGGATTTTAGGACCAAAAAGCAGGAATGTTCTTGACTGCACAACCTAAACCCGACTGAAAATGCAGACAAAACTGAAGGCCTCTGAAATAAACAAGAACTGAAAATGGCTACATTACAGGCATGACAGTATTGCAAGGGTGTCACCACATCTAATGATGTAAGGCACAATAGCCTCCACTGTACCACTCACCCTGCTGCTCCAGCAGAGCATTCTGTTTCTTTAGGTCATCAATGTCCTGCTGGTGCGTGTGATTCTTCCGGCGCATGTACTGGATGTACTCTGTGGCTTTGTCTAGAATCTGAGCTCGGGAAGCCTGTTTGACAGAGTGCTGTCAGCAAAGGATTGCATATCTAAACCATGATGCAGGGTTGCGCTGTCCATCACACACACTTACACACAGAGGTTTCACTTACTGGACTATTTACACACTTACCAGATGTGTACATACTTAAAGACTATGCTTCCATCTCTTAAAGCCCAGTTATCTGAACCCTGATTAAGCCTGGCTCCTACTAGATTGCAGAACCAAGGGAAATGTTCTTTATTCTAGGCACTAATAATTTCTACAATAATTTATAGTAATATGTTTTGAAGGTGCAAAATAAAACAAAACATGACCTAAGACAACCTAAATTTAAAAAATAAAGCATATGAGCAAACAGCAAAAAACAAACAACAGGTAAATCCAAGAAAGGCAGTTCAAGTTAATCCCCCCAATACAAACAACCACTAAAAATAACTGACAGATTTCTACAAATATGTATGATTTGAAAAACAAGTCATAGAACAAGAAATCTGACATTCAACCTTCTCTCCTTGTAAGGAAGGCACAGAGTCACGTAAACTGTGGAAGCTGTCTTTGATGTGGTCCCTGCGTTTGCGCTCCAGTGCATTGTGGTGTGCCCGCTTGTCTGCCTGTTTCAAACAATAAAAAAGTAACAAAAATTAATAATATTCTTATAACTTAAATTGTGAAGACTTGTTTCCCAGAAATATATTACTTTAAATATTTCATCTTGGTATGTTTCCAGAAAGAAAATCTGATTGAAAATGTCTAATGTTTATTATTGCTACTTTCTTTTAGTGTGACACTTGGAAATAAATTAAATGAAAACATGTATTAAAAGGTATTTTATTTTTTCATGCTCAAAGTAAAATAGCTGGTGCTACCAACAGCATCACCTGACATGACTCAATTTGCTGAAGAGTAGAAGAGTACATTTGATCACACACCATTATAAGCCTTTTTCTTTAAAAGCAGTCGGGGTCCTGGACCACCCATTCACTGTACAGTTCAGTGATTTCCCTGCCCCATCAATCTCATGTTCAACCTCACTAAAAGCTAGTAACTAACCTGATGAGTTGATTCTGCTGTATTGGACAAGAGAAAACACTAAAATATTCTGTGTTGACATGCTCCATAACCTAGACTGAAGGAAACTAAAGTGAAACTAAAGTGTTGGAAGACAAGGCTGCAGAACTCATCAGCTAGTTAGCGTTTCCAAGCTCACTGGTGTTAATCGTCCATGTTCATTCTCTGATCCACAATAAACAAATCCCTCGTCTTCTTAAATCATCAACGCTTACAGGTTCCCCTACGCGGGTTGATAGTGAGAATCTCAGCTAAATATCATGAGACGTTAGTTGGTCAAGTCATTCGTAGCCACTACTGTCGTTAATAACCACCAATAAGCATAAACAATACTTAATTCTATATTGTGCTGCCATAATCTAATAGCGTTTTAAATACATACTATCTTCGCACGGTTTACTTTGTTTGCACCCCAATATCAGTATTTGGCTCAGGTATTTATGAAATAGCTAGCGAGGGATTTTTATTTTAAAATGTTTATTGGCCAAGCAAAAACTATAACATTATATAAAATCAGTTGATAGACAAAAAATATTGCAAAAGAATGAAGGTGTATGTCTATGTTGATATCTTGCTTGGAATTCTTCGGGCTACAAAACAAGGCCGTGGATATAGAAATAGCTCGCCAGCTAGTCGAAATGCAGTTCGCTAGCCAGCCAGTCACTAGCTACATACCACTGGGAGAAATCTCGATGACTCTTCCTGCAAACAGAAAATCTAATTAACTGGGAGAAACATTCACAGTTGTGAATAAGCGTATATATCAAATGCATAAATCAAAATAAATCAACCTGAGTCGTAACACACATTAGCATAGAATCTGCATGAAAACATTGTTAGCTAGCTAACAATTTAGCTTTATCTAGCTAATGAGAAACAAGTTCAGCAATACACGCGTTTTACAAGCTTTCATATGGTGATCTTTCCATTTTACGAAAGACAGGAACTCCGTGGCTCATTAGAGAGTTTACAAAGACCTCTGACACTTACATCACTGTCCACCTCAATGTCATCGTTATCGCTCATTCTTTGACTGAGTTAAAAATATATTACTTATATCCTGATTAGATCGCAAACAGCCACCACAGCGAGAAGAGGAACTCGAGTAGATATGTACACGTGACTCCACAATTCCGAAACAACGCGAAAAGTACGCATGCTTGATAGCGCGAGGCATAATGGGTAAAATGTTCTTAAAGGAGACAAATCTTTAATATTTCTCCTACAGCTAAATTACACTTCACCTTGTTGGTTGCACAGAGCAACTGGCCTCAGCTGCAAAGTGCTTTTGCAATGACATGGGTGCATGCCCAGCATTTTTTACTTGTTCTACTTTAAAAAATATATATCTCACAATTCACGATGGAAAAAATACATCACTGGTGTAAATTCTAATCCTTTCAATGGTCTCTGTACACCTTCATATTCTAAAATTTGGTATAAAACAATGCCTGTAAATAAAATCTACACGGGTGTTACTACTGCTTTAAACCAGGAACTTTCTTTAGTTCCTAAAACAGATTGTTTTAGCATTTGAATAGCCTACATATTATTGCTTAAGAAATATATTTCATAAGTTTTATTGCACTGTGCAGTTTGGTGGAATTTTACAGGCCATCAAAATTAAGAACATTTAGTATAGACAGGGCCATAGCAATTTCTTAAGTATTGTTACAGTATGCAGTTTGTAACAGAATTACAGTATTATATCTGTGCCATAACACAACGTCCTTCACTGATGTGCAATATAGTTTTGATACCTGAGCAATTTAAGATACAAAAAGACTTGAGGGAATATTTCCCAAGTGTCTCCACTAACAGCAATTTGATGCCATCTGAATTGCGGAGGATTATCCAGTAGCGATGGACCTAGAACAGGAGCTGCTTGTTAATTCAAAGACATGCTTTGATAATTGAATGAGTAGTTTAAAAGCAAACATGATTTATTGGTGAAGCACACTAAGTGATGGGGGAGATAACATGTCTTTTAGGGCCTCTCCATCTCTGCATGCTGGTGCTTAATTACATGCCCTGCTTGTAGGAACTTGTTTATTTCTGTTGGATAGGTGGGAACCTTCTCAGATTCCTCTTAAGTGAACATCACTCGACCATATATAATAACTTAGTTGTATATGCTCCACATCTCCAATGCTACCTTTATATATAAATATATTACATGTAGGACAATTCTCAAATAAATATACTCATATATACAGTATTTAAGTATGATCAGCCATAACAATAAAACCACTGACAGTTGAATGAATAACATTGATTATCATGTTACACTGGTGGTCTATGTTAGGCCGCAAGAGAACAGTTAATTCTTAAATCTGATGTGTTGGAATCAGGAAAAAATGGACATAAGGATCTCAGTGACTTTGGTGGGTGGGCAAATTGGGATGGCTAGATGAAAAGGTCATAGCATCTCTAGAAGGGCAGGTCTGGTGGAGTGTTCCTGTTACGTAGTGGTTAGTACATACCAAAAGTGATCCAAGGAAAGACAACCTGTGAGCCACTGACAGGAACATTGATACTCCAATCTCCTTGATGTGCATGGGGAGCAAAGGCTGGAGGTAGTGTGGTGCTCTGGGCTCTGCGCTGCTCTGCTGGGAAACCTTGGGACCCATTTTTCATGTGGATGTTACTTTGACATGTGAAAGTTGCCATTAGATCTTTGTCATTTTTTAAGCTCTGTTCTCTGGGTTGTAACTTATTTATGATGTGCTTGTTTATTAAAGATTATAGTTTAACAGCATGTTGAACACTCATGGTTACATCTGCTAAGTAAAGGAAAATAACATTAACCCATTCATTTAGTTTAAGACAATTTTCTTTAACCTGCTCTCTCACCAAAGTACAAAACTCTCTTCATTCTTTATCACGGGTATATCAATTTGTTCAGTAATGCTTCAGAAAAAATCAAGTGTGTGCAAATGAAATTGAGATAGTCAAGAAAAAGAACAGAAGCAAAATGGCTAACAACATTCTGAGGTTTATTTAACAAACCCTCCACAACTGCCAAGTCCTATAGAACAAAAGCAGATATTCAAGCTGGTCACTTTCTGCCAAGCCTAACTGACCATGTGGCACAAATAAGTGTGAATGCCTGGATGTGGTAGATAAATGCTACTGCCACACTTAGAGGCTGCCTCTTTGGTTTACTCTATTGATGCTATGGAATACTTTCACACAGTGCTTTTGTCCTGCTTAAAAGCAGGCAAGTCGTTTCTCAATGGAAAAAACTTAATGCTAGGTGGCTTTGCTATTTACTTTGTAGAGTATGCCATTAGAAAGTCAGCAAGGCTGTGCAACCTGCCAGACTTACTCACTGTGATAAACTCCATCAGATCTTTACAACTTTTCCAGAATGCATGACTGGTCTTCAATCTTCTGAAGTTCCCACGTCACTCCACAGCTGCGCTCCCTTCATTGGCTTCCAGTAGCTGCACGCATCAGAATGAAAATCTTGATGCTTGCCTACAAAGCCAAAAATGGACCAACCCCTCCATTGATGATGTCAGTAGTCAAAACCTGATCTGTACCTCGAGAACTTCAAACCTCAAGTACAGCTCAGCTTGAAATACCATTCTTCAAGTCTCATATAAAGCAAGCATCGAGACTACTCTCTATCCTGGCTCCTAGATGGTGGAATGAACTTCCACTTGCTGGCCAGACAGCAGAGTCCCTTGGAATCTTCAAACACAGACTGAAGACCCATCTATTTGTGGAATATTTAAATGACCACTGACCAGGCTTCCTTGTTGACTAACTGAAACTAGTATTTATTGTAGGGTATTGTTTATTACACTGATGTTGACTATCAAACTCTCATACTTATTGTTTATTGCACTTACTATTGTATGATATAGAGCTTATGTATTTTGCACCTCTAGGCATCAGCACTGATCCCTGTATTTCAACACTATTCTAGTTCATTGGACTCAAACCTACTGTATGGCTAGGATGTATTCTATGAGTAAATGACAAAGCAGTTTTGGGACACATCATGGAACAGACAGACAATTGGATTAGGATCAGGCCAGTCAAAAGCTAATCTTCATCGATCACAATATCAAGTCAAAAGGAAAATAGAAGTTATTATTTTATGTGTATGTATTACACAGGGCTTCCAAGGATGTGTTTAATTTGTGCTCATGTTTGAAGCATGTGTAGCAGCCACACACCCATTCAAGGAGGAAATGTCATCAATGCGCGAGAGCGCACATGACCTTTTCCTTTATTTATTTATTTATTTTTAACAACACTTTCCCGACTTTCACTGGTGAGAGATCCAGAACTGGTTACAGACTTTCCTGTCTTAGTACCATCCCTTTGTTAGATTTTGTAATAATCAAAATCTTAATCATTACATTGTATTTTTTATTCGATTATTAACTTTATAACTCCTTAGTATGTATGGTTAATTTTAAAGTGACAAATCCATGGTCTTTACAACTTTTTAAACTTACTCTACTCTTCTCCTTTAGGTTGTTGCCTGATGCATGGTTGCCTGATCCTGGTTTTGTATTTTTTATTTTGTGGTTTGTAGTCTTGATTTATGTTGTATTTGTAGAATGATGTAGTCTCTTATATACCATGCAGTTATATTGGTTGGTGTATTATTTGGTGTTGGTTGGTATAAAGATTTTTGCTGTCCCTTGGAGGGATTTTTTTTTTTCTGTGTGTGTGTATGTATGTGTGTGGCCTAAGAAAAGGGAGACAAACAGCCCTGTTTTATTTATTCATTGTTCCTGGGATTCCTATGTTGTGTGCCTGGGATAAAGAAAAGGTTAGTGGTTCAAATTGGTTAACATAAGTATGACAACTATAAACCACGATGTGACAAAGATCACAAAGAAGAGTCAAAAAGGGGTTAAACAGAGGAATACTAGATGAGAAAAGGAGGATACAAAAGTGTGTGTGAGAGAGAAAAAGTGAGAGACCGATTCAGAGTGGCGGACTTGTAGAATAACTTACATCAACATTATTCCTGAATGTTTTCAAAAATGAAGGTAAGAACAAACATTTACAGTGTAATTTAAATAAAAAATGATGGCATATTGTTGTCTTCCAGTAGTTAGTAATGTTTTGTTAAAATGTCATGTTTTTGCTAACTGTTCTGGTTCAGTAGGTTAAATAAACTGTAATGATAATGACTAAATAATATAAACTTTCAAGATACAACAGATTTAAACCTTTAAATAGTGTTCCTGTATTATTATATGCTTTGGGTTATGAATAGAACTTGACATAAAAATTATAGTGGGTAATTAATACCTATAAAACCATTTTATGCTCTTCAGGACTTTAATTTCAACATGGTAGATTTTTTAAGTGATTTTCTATGGCTTGTTTTTTTTTTTACATCAAAGCAACAGATAAAAGTACACACTAACCATGGAGTTTCTCTCTCTGTGTGAGTGGTAAACTATAGAGAACTAGTAAGATGAACAATACATTATTTCATCCCTTGCAATAAGAATGATCATGCTTCCATTACTTTAGCATCTGGGTTAATTGTGTTAACTGTTAACTGTATTAAACTGAACAACTAAAATGATTTACCCACTGTTGGTATCAATGATCATTTTCCTCCTTTCAGCCTTTTTCATGTTCTTTGTTAATTTTTTCTCCTTGTTCCAGGACACGATGTGTGAAGTTCAACAGTTTTAGAGTGAATGAAAGGGAAGAACACAAACAAAAGTTAATCAAGACAGAGGGTTGCAGGCCCACCAAAAATCTCACAATACATTACAATTACAGCACTTTTTTAATAGAATACAAATTATTTCTACCACACTTCTCATTTTAAAATCCAGCAGTGAGCAGAGTAAGCCATAGTTGTAATGGGACTTATGAACATGACAGAAGATCACTACAGTGTTGTCAGCCAAAGCTATGACTACAGCCTCCTCAATATCACCTCAGAGAACATCACTGTCCATGGGGGCTTCCTGTCCCTCTTTTCTTCAGCCATGGACAAGCTCCTCAATGGCTTCTCGATCATCATTCTTTTCATCACCATGACCTCTCTAGGCTGCACCTTGGATATTGGGAAAATCAGGGACCACTTTGTCAAGCCAAAAGGTGTAGCAATAGCTATGACAGCTCAGTTTGGCATCATGCCTCTTGTGGCCTTCTGCCTAGCCAAAGTCTTTCAGCTAGAGTCTACTGAGGCTGTCACTGTGCTGATCTGTGGATGCTGTCCTGGTGGGAACCTCTCGAACATTTTGTCCTTAGCTATCCAAGGGGACATGAATCTAAGGTAATATAATCTCTCAAAGAGACACTGAGCTGCGCACAGGCTGACCATACAGCTGACCCTACATCAGCACTTTTACTCTGAAAAGTCTGTAAAAGATACGCAGAGCCTGTCTACATACAAATAGGACAATTTCCAGTCACCTCAAACAGTATGTAGAATTAGTTATAAATGAATCTGATTAGTGTTACAATTTGATTTGGACTACAGGGGGAACTGTATAAAAACTGTAATTATACCTGCTGCAGCTTTTTTTTTTTTTTTCTCATGGACTGAGGCATGGCAAGGAACAGAGTAAAATATTTGGAGGTTTTTATAATGTTTTTGTTCATTTTGGCCTAGTCTATTTAGCTAGCTTGGTATAGTACTTCCAACGATCGTTCCGGCAGATGAATACACTAGTATGATTCAAGCATGCAACAGTGGAACATTTGTGTCTGTATTAGCCATGTTTACAGTGTGTATACAGTGTGTGTAATATGGATGTTGCAACTGAATGGAGTCCAATGGAGTGGGTGGCTTTATTTTAATTTGTTTTTACAAATTATTCAAGCAATTGATATAAAACTATCTGAGGAACCTAGACACCACCCTATACGTGTATTGCTCAAATGTGAAAAAAATGTGAAAAAGGTGGCTTTTCAAAACATTATTGAAAAGAATACAAAAGTGATAAAAAATGATACCAAAACTCTATCTTCTACAGCATTGTGATGACCACATGCTCCACAGTCATGGCATTGGTTGCAATGCCTTTTCTCCTTTATATGTACTGCCAAAGTTTCCATGGTATGGAGTTTGCGGTCCCCTATGTTGGTATCATCATTTCCCTCATCACGATCTTGATGCCCTGTGCCATTGGCATCAGCATCAACCACTGGGCACCACGTTATTCACAAATCATCCTTAAGGTAAATCAGCACATAAGCCTGCCCCACAGTGCATCAGGAACAAAAAGCATCTCTAAAGCTAAGTGATTATTTCATGTGTATTATGGCCCATTAAAAACTACTGAGTTGTAGGAGACTACAGCTAGCCTTCATTGATTTGCAGGAAACTGTTCATTTAAAACTTTAAAACTGTATTATGGACTTTTACCATATAGCCTGCTGAGCTAAATATAAACTCATATTGATACTGATATACTGTAGTGTTTGCAATAACTTTGAATGAGGTTCCATGTCTAAAGACTTGAATGCATTTTGTGGAACAGAAAAAAATCATATTATTGCTCTTCTTATCAGGTTGGTATGAGGATTTGGATAACAGCCTGTGTGGCCATTGGAGTATTGTCTGGAATTGCTATCGGGGAAATGGTAGTGTTCTCCCCACAGCTCATGGCAGTGAGTTGTCTCATGCCCTTCCTAGGCTTCCTTCTTGGGTATATCCTGTCAACCATACTCCGCCAGAATGCACAGTAAACAAAAATCTTTTTAAAAGCACTTCTAAAACAAAATCATTTTAAAAGAAATGTTTACCTGTTAAATGTCTGATATTTTCAATTGTCTGTTGAGCACTTTGCATCTTCATATTAAATGCTTCAGGCCAGTAAGGCCACTCATGTTGCTAAATCTACCATACTTGTCCAGTGTTATCATGAAAGTGGAACTGAACAATTCTTGTTTGCCTCCACAGGTACAAGAGGACAATTGCCATGGAGACTGGCTGTCAAAATGTCCAGCTGTGCTTCACTATTTTGAAAGTGACATTTTCTCCAGAGGTCATTGGACCCCTATATCTTTTTCCATTAATTTACTTTGTATTTCAGGTGGTCGAAGCTCTGCTCTTCATAATTCTTTTCAGATGTTACCAAAGGTGTAAACCCTCAACTAAAGGTTTGTTATTTTGCCAGTCTGTTCATGAGAAATTAAAGTACTTCACATGAAAATACTTTGACTAGAGCTATAACCTACTTCCAACCATCAACCATCTTTTTGATATATGTACTCCAATATGTGATTTGTAAGAAAGCAAACATGAACAGATTCAAATGGCTGTCATTCTTGTTAACATGACATTCTGGTAGCTATAACATCTTTTTCTTTGGAATTTCCAGTAGAGAAAACTGTACCTGGCAGTTGTGGACAAACTGGAGAAGATGAAGTTCTCTAATAAAACACTTCACCTGGGCAGCCCAATGGACATAAAGGATTAAACTGCAGACCATTAAACTGACAGCAAAAAATCATCATCCAACAAAACAATTTACCCAATGTTCCATAGGTTTGTTTTAGAATTCTTAGAACAGCCTTAATACTGCATGGCATAGAATCTTCCCTTTTGCATAGAACCTTTCTATTTTTTTCCCTTTACTTTTTGAAAAATTGGTGTATATGAATATCTAGTTAGAATATCTTTAGTTAAAAAAGTCAAGTTTTACATTTTGGACAGTAATAAGGTAGGCATGAAAGATCAATGTCGCAAACAGTGTAAAGCAGTTAAAAGAATATTTAATCAGAAAACATCAGAAGTTATTTACAATGCAAAGATAAATTAAACTTTTATACAAAAAAAACCCCACAAAACAAAAAACTACTGCTTGCTAGTTATTTCATTCTGTTCCAAAATGAAAACTGAGGTGATATAGTACAGAACATCACTTTTTGGCATTAAATAAATCCATTTACATTAAATTATTCAGTTTGCTCCTGCAAAGAATCATTATATCCTTCAGTGAAGTTTTATTTTACAATGCTAATCAATAGCACTTCATATACAAGGTCTGTTTTTTCAAATTACTAAATAAAATTCTCCAATGCAAAAGAAAATGCAAACATAAAATCTGAACAATAAAACCTGTCATACTGTCAAAAACATTACGCTCACCCAGACATTTATTTAAGACATATTTATGGTTTTATGAGTCTCTAGGAAAATAATACAACCTTCAACAGAAACAGCTAGTTTTTAGATTTTGACATTGAAATATCAGATTTTGCCAGTGAGGTGGTAGCCTCTTTGATAATATGTATACTCTCAAAGCAAATATATGATTTTTTGGACCTGTTTATTGCCAGCCACCTCCTAATCCCATCCTAAAGGATCTTACAATGCTATCAATAACAACTAGCATGCCGTACATAATCAAGATATTTTGATCAGGCATGCTAAATTGTCACAATGTCCAGTAGCCAATTCTTAATCACACGCACACGCACACACGCACGCACACGCGCACACACACACGCACACACGCACACACACACACGCACGCACACACGCACGCACACACGCACGCACACACGCACGCACACACGCACGCACACACGCACGCACACACGCACGCACACACGCACGCACACACGCACGCACACACGCACGCACACACACACACCTCTTAACAAATGGCTGGCAGTGACAATGAATAAATGGGGGAAACTGACATGAGAATAGAAATAGCCCTTAGTATGGTGTGGCAGTTGGCCAAAAACAAATTGAACAAAACCTTTAGTGCTACCACAAGTATCCATGCATCATTCACAATGTCAAGTGGTATTCTGCGCATTTTAATAATGTATAAGGGTGAGGGGGTTTCTTGTGTGCGGGATCAAGTATGATCATGTGACCACTGTGGTTGACCTCTCTGAACAGAAAACCCCACAAACATTTAATAACAAAATATTTAAATACCAAGTTAGGCCTTTCATAAATCATTTGCTCTCTGTACAGTGCTGCTACATCTCCTACTCATAAACCTGAAGGACACAGAGGAGCATGTGTGATATACGCATATGTGGAATTAGTGGGAGTTCTTGACTGGACAGTATTGGTGGCTTCTATCAGGCACTGGGCCTGTCAAGTTCAGTATCACCTGAGATTGGCTGAGCGGTATTTTGCAGAGGTGCAGCACAAAGAAAGATCACAAGTCAGGCCTGCAGGACTGCAGTCTTTGTGGAGGCTGTATGGCAGCTTATAGATGTCCAGGAGCTCTCAGGATTCCTTTAATAGGGGAATGTCTACAGAGAAGAGTACAGGAAGATTAGTTATTTACTTACTACCACAAGCTTGACAATCATTTGGTTTAACTCTTGATATGACTTTGGTTCTCCAGCATGTGAAAGAAATCAATCAACCACAGTTCCTACCATCAGACAGGTCCTGCTCTGAGCCATGCAGAGACGTATGTAATCTATTCTGCTGACTAGCGTCTGGGTTGTGACACTGGAGTGCTGTGGATGCGGCTGTCGCTCCCTGCACAGCATCCAAGGAAAAGGAGGAGGAAGAGGATGAAGAGGAAGGTGGTCGATGCACAACTGCATGCTGCGCATGTGTGACTGAGGCCTGGGCTGAAGGCTGCTCCAGAGATTCCAGCTGCGCGTCAGGGTGTGGCCGGGTCAAGACCACACCTCCAGCTCCAGACACAGCCTCCTCATAGGACGGCAAGGTCACCTGTACACCCTCCACCATGATGGTCACAGGCTGCCCGGATCCTCTTTGCTCACGCCTACCAAAGGGGAGAAGGTGACTGAGAATATTCCTAGACTTCAAAGCATTTTTGAAGAATAACGCATGCTGAAAATGAATGTAAACAAAATGGAAATGATATATTATGATGAATAAAATTATTTGGCATATTTTTTCTCTAAACCTACATCTAGCACTGAAACATGCATGACATAGTAATTGGAATTGTTAAGCGAGAAGCCAGTCGCAGAATGAGTTTAAGTGCTTTGGTGTTTTAATGAGGCACACCATTCATTCAATTTATCATTTCCAAAATGTGCAAAAGCTTCAAGTTTGCAATAGTTATTCATGGGAAAATAAATCTGCCTGTTGTAATAGCTGGAAAAAAAGAAAAAAAAAAAAAAAGTGTTTTACCTTCCATGATTGAAAGACTTTAGCTTGGGCTGCAATAACACAAATAGCACCACCAGCAGGAGGACCAGTGCCACAGAGCTGGCAGTGGAGGCCACGATAGACAGTGTGTTTATTCCCAGTATGGGAGATGTATTCTTTTCTGCAGAGAGGAGAGTTTAAAGAGTTACCAAACCTTCCTCCACCGAGAGCTTCCAGGCAGGCGCATAACTAGGAAAAGTGGGGATTAGATGCATAGCCCTTGCTCCTTGCTTACCAGATCTAGCTATTTGTGGGAGCTGCTTCCTGCACTACACTTAAGTCATTTTTAGCATTAAAGAGCAACAAGCCTAAGCACACTAACCGTGCTTTTGGAGCTTAGGAATAAGCCACAGACATTAACAGATAATTACAGTTACCCTGGCTGAGCACACAGCTGATCTGCATGGGGCTGTCCCATTCGCCGCTCTGGCAGGTGAGGTATTTGTAGTCCCCCTTCAGTGTGTAGCCTTCGTCACAGAAGTACTCGACCACTGTGCCATCCGTCAGACGATGGCATGGGGATGGATGGCAGGTGTAACCCCCATTATTTGGCTCAAATGGAGGACCACACACTGGAATACAAAGCATGGTACAGAAAAAGGCTTGATTAAATGATGAACAGAGAAATTATGCTGAACGTCACCATTTTTCTCCTATATTCTCAAATGAACAGGACCGAATAGAAAGTTTTGCTATATAGAGAAGAATGAGCATAATTAGTTTGCAGTTTTTGAATAAATGTATTAATGAGCATTTTGTATACAAGTGTACCTAAAAAAATAAAAGAATAACATCAACCTAACCAATAAACTCATATTGCGCATGTTTATTAGTAGAGACATACTGTAAGTGAAGAAGAAAGATCCAATTTCTGTATGCATAAATCTGAGTTTAGATGGTTCTAAACAAAGGATGGCTCAAACCAAGAGCACAAACACATTTTGTTTACAAATTGTATTTAACTTTCATAAAGTATGCTCTTTAAACTATGCCCAGATGTTTACCAAGTCTCATGTGCAATTTTGGATATAACAACATTGTTGCCCTTGCTGAATTTCTCTGGAATTTGCAAGGAATTTTCACCAATTGTTCCTCAGTGAAAGAAACAGGACATCACCCAGAATTGTTCTTCTACTGCTATAGTCCAGGGACGGAATTTTGTCTGCTGTTTCACAAGAGGGAATTGACGGACCTTTGTTTTAGGCTGCATGTTGGCATTTGCAAACTTGCTGAGTTAACCTGGGTTAATCTATTGCCCTAACACTGATCAGATGTCAGCTCAGATTCCACCCTTACTCAGATTAATTAATTGGGGAGATAGGCCTTTCAGCCATTTGCTGTTGTTCAACTGTCCATGTGGTGAAGAAGGGAAAACCAGAGTGGGACGTGTGATAATAAGGCATTAAAGCTTGTATCTCTGCATGATACCTACCTACCTATTGTATGTCTGCTACTTTAACTAATGATGTCTTGTTTGATTTAACTCTGTACTTGTAGAACACATCTAAAAGTTGACAAATCTATCCACATAACGCATGGCATGCATCAAAGCTTGTACAAACCTTAATATTACTATATGACTATCACATCTGAACCTATGAACATCAAAACAATGGATGGAGATGGGGTTTCTATAGTGCTGGCACTATCCTACAACCTGCAATCTATATGAGGGTGTAAAATTCTTGGGCATCTTTTAACTAGAAAATTGGCAACATGGAAACAAGAAGAGTTTTTTAAACTTTCATCCCAGTGTCTCCCACCAAAAGGTTTCAATATTTTATAGTACTTCATTTTTTACATAAAAATGGAACATATTTTAAAAAAAGACACTTATAGCAGCATTTTAATGACTAAACATCATTAATAATTATTCTATCTTTTTTAATGAAATTAGTGGTGTATAGTTTGCAGACCTATGTAGTTTTGAACCTATGACACCACCAGTGTCTCTATTCTGTTGGCTTTCAATGCTCCAAGTGTTTTACCAGCACAATTAAGAATAAGTCACCAAAGCTTAATGAGGCTTCTTCTGCCCATCACCAACAGAGAGCAAAATTATGTTGCTCAATACTAAACACCTGGGTGCCTTGTACTGTTAAACACAGCCCATTTGCTTCCTTCATGGAAGCTTGCTTTGTGCATTGTGCCATCTGCTGGTTTGCATGATACCTACCTACCTATTGTATGTCTGCTACTTTAACTAGTAATGTCTTGTTTGATTTAACTCTGTACTTGTAGAACACATTTAAAAGTTGACAAATCTATCCACATAAGGCATGGCGAATGCAGGCATGAATTCTGTAGAATTTAAGAATTATGACTAGATTTTTTTTTAAATGTATGTGTAGCTTCACAACCTCATTAAGCTTGGGGGCTTGTTCCTAATTGTGCTGGCAAAACATCTGACACATTGGAGCACTGAAAGCCAACATCAGAACAGTGCCATCACCTCAGCCAAATCTAAAACTCTGGATGCATGGACTTCGGACTTACGTTTTATGACATTTACTAAAGTGACGAATGCAATTCAGGGTATGCAATTTATATTAATTTGGAATACAGAATGAGTTACAGTGTCATCGTCAGTGGAGCAATTGTTATCGAAGACCAGACGTTCCAATAAAATTTAACATACCTACCGCCCCATATGCAACATACATCATGCTTATGCTGTTTGGAGGGGAGTGTAGGAGCTAAAAAATAAAAAAGGTAACTACTGCACTACAGGAGGCCCCACCAGCATGCAAAAAGTTATGATGCATTATTTATGTTGCAACATCCTTGATCAATAATTCCTTTAATCTGATCCAGATTAAAAGTATAACCACACATCCATATTTACTGAGTTTGAAAGACAAATTCAAAATCTTATCAAAGTATTTGGTGGCACCACTAGACTGTTGTCACAACACCCATTTTGGGAAAGCTTGCCCTAAAGGGAATATTGTAGGAGAAACTTTACAGTATTGCATCCAATTTTCTTCAATGGGATTTTTTTTCTCTTCAATGCAAGGGTACTTCATTGTGCTTTCACTTGGAATGACATCTAAGAGGGAATCTGGAATGGCATATAAAGGGGGGGGGGGCTTTTGTGCGAGGGGCGGTCTTCAAATGGCTGAAGATGCTACTTGTGGTACCATAAAAGTTCTAGCAGTGAGGGCATTCTGTCAAAGAATGCCCAGAGGAGGTTGAATCCAAGTCCATATACAGATTTAGAGGCATATAAGAAACCCATCCTGTCACCAACTTCTACAACATATGGAATATCATAGCCATTCTCTGTCCACCATTTGTTTTTGAGCCCCCTTGTTCGGCACTGGACAAAAGCCATGGCTCTGGACTGAGCCTGCCTCTTGGCTTTGCAAGTGATGTCCTGCTGCCAGGAAGAATAGGCCTGTTGTTTTTTGGAAATAAGATGTTCATTGTTCCTTATCATTGTCAATGAACCAGTCCTGGCTTTTCTTTCTATGAAAACCAAGGACTTCTCAGTCAGTGTTCAGGATGATGATCTACACTGAACTCCAGTATGCCTCAACATCATTAAGGTACTCTGATGGCAGGCGGTCACACAGAGCAGCTTGAAAGAGTGTCTCCGGTATTTCCAGGTTCCTGATGTTTAGGCTGGGGCAGCATTGCCTTTTCTTCCCTCTTCTTTTGGTCTGATGGCTATAATTGAGTAGACAAGACAATAGGCTGTCCATCATCCACCTGTGCCTATACCTGTAGGAGTACCCTATGTAACACTGCATTCCATGTTCTCTACTGGAAAGGGTACCCTTTGTGACAATCATGTAGTGTCTGCATAGAAAGCACTTCATAACAGCATCGTTTTCCAGTGATAGGGCACCTTAAGTTTAGACCATTGTAGGAGCACCCTAAAGGGTACTGCATTTATTTCTCCACTAGAAAGGCATTCACTAAAACATATTCTCTAATTATCGTGCTCTAGAGGGCACAATAAAATTGCATAAAGATGCATCTTAGAGGGCACTTGATCATGCCCCCTACACATACCAGCTGTCATCCCCCGCCCCCAAGTCCACCAATGCAAACACTGATTATATTTTAATTAAAATGTAAACAAAATCATTGTTACAGATTGTTTCATCCATCACAAAGTCTGATCTCAATGGTAGGGCGAATGCTTTTCTGTTGCACCACTTGGGAGCATCTTTGCCAAATTTCTAACAAAAGCAATCAACTTTGGGCAGCCTCCTGCTGAAAAAGCAGCTGCCAGTGGACCTCTGATGCCCACAGAGGAGCAAGCAGCATCAGAGATTTGTTTATTGTCGCAGAATAATACTGTAAGCCCTGTACCTAACTTGCTCAAGCCTGACAAAGTAAACCAATTAGTTTTAATTGTTTAGTAAATGGTAGCCCATTTTGTGTGCTACTGTTTTCTTCGTTAAGCACAGCACACTGAATATATACCATTTTGCTGCCAAGACAGTGTTTTTCCTTTGAACTGTTTTGTGTTCATTTCATAAATGTCATGCTAGCTTATATTTTTTCTAACTCACTGTTAAAGATTTTTTTTTATCCTGTTCTCTGTGGACAATGTTCAATAAGAGATTAACCTACAGAAATATATAGCTAAATAGCATAGGCTATGTACATTTAAACCTGTAAGGTTTAAACATATTTGTTAGTTTTCTATTATTGCCATGTTGTAATGTTTGTAACATATGCAATTGTTCACAAAAAGTGTTTCTCTGCGCAAACTCCGGTTTATGGGGGTATTATTTGAAGACAGAACGAAAAAAGTCAATGCTGCCTGACCCTACCTCACAGGTCATTTTAAAAATTCAGACAGGACATTAAAACAAGTTCAGTTATATTACTCACAGTTATTGTGCAGACAGCGAGGTGGGCCTGAAGTCCAGAGGCCCTCTCTGGTGCAGATGACAATATTGGGACCATCCACAGTGAAGCCTGAATCACAGCTGTACTGGAGCACAGTGCCAACTGGGAAGGAGCCTCTGTTGGTCTCTGTTACATTGACTTGCCCGTGCTGGATGGAGAATGGCCTCACACAGCCTAAGAAGTCAATAGTCATCAGAAATTCCTGACATTAGACATGCTATGGAATCAGAAATGTTTTTGAAGTACTACTTCATAGGTGTGGGCAGAGAAAATGCAATCAATAATTGCAGGCTTATAAGTACAAGACCAAGGGAATGTGGTTTCATCTTATGCAATCATGGTGAGCCACAGAAGTGCTAGAAGGTTTTATTCTATTGTTGGAAAAAAAAAAAGAAAAAAGGATTACCTGCAAAAAGGTGATTTCAGCCAGAAAACAACATTCTGTTTTGTGTTTTGAGGACATTATTGACTGAGAGAATCTCTTTGGTAGGCTTGGGAAATGGGTTATTACAAAACTGTATATTACCCCTTAGCATTTCTAGGTTAACCCTTAAATTGCTAAACAAGAAGGATGTGTTGTTTTCACCCTCACAGACATTATATTTAAATGTACATAAGTCTCCCAAATACAAAGACAGCTCACAGATAAATAGATATAAACAGATATAAATATATATAGGCTAAATTTCCTTTAATACATATTAATATCATACTGTTTATTGGTTGCAATATTTTGCCTCAAACACAGTATTAAGCCCAAGATCAGCACTGCAACAGAGAACATAAATTAAAAACTGGCTGAATGGGTATTACTTGATGCCAGGGCAGTAGTTAGTGCACTCAGGAAGAACAATAGCGTCCAAGACAGTGGTGCTGAGAAGACCCCGACAGATGACGCACACTTATTAATTCCTTTTGACATCTTATTCCTCCACAGCAGGCCTATGGTCTCCTGAAGAATTAAACAATATTTAATCTATCACTGTACATTAATGTCGGAACGCCACAGTATAACTGCAGTAACAGATCAATAGCTTTCTGTTTAGTATGAAGAGCTACCCTGGCTTGATTTAATTGGGGTTATCATACATTTTCAAAAGATGACTTTTTTTTTTGTAGAACAATGTTTTCTAGTTGACCATACAACTGTGCAATCACTGTTTAATGCAAAGCCATAAATTACTGTCAGTTAACAGCTACACTTTATGTTCCACGCCTTGTGAATGAAAAACGACTTCCTTGTTTTGTTTCCAAATATAGTTAGTGCAATGTGACTTAAAACTGACGCTGAACCATAGCTAAATGTTGACGTGGTAGCGAAAACCCTGATTTTCATCACAATAATAAAACTATTATGCAACATATTTAACGTATTTAGCAATAAACTAAAAGATAGCTGAAAGATGATTTAACACCAGAAACGTTGCTAGCTAACTAGCCATCTACCAATTGTTTACAAAATCGAAACTGGCCGGTAGTGTAATGTTAAGAACTCTAACTTAACTGGAAAATTAGCAACACAGAACACCTTCAATGTTCGACTAACGAAATCGGGTAGCTAACCTGAAATGGTGATATTCTTTATTGACGTTCCAATTTATCTAGGTTAGCTACATTTGTTAGCTATCGTTTCATCTCAACAAAAGAAGCTGAGACAATGGCTACCTAGCTAACTAATCCTCGTTCCGTGTCTCAGATAGCTAGGTAGCTAAAGCGTTACGTCAGCTAAGGTTAATTAAAATTGACAGCTAGCTGGATGAACTGCCAATAATCTATCACAACAGCAGTTTCCCCACTGGTTGACAATATAAAACCAGCTAGGTGAGGTTAGGCTGTCAACGTTAATCTAGCTAGATTAGGTTGAATGTTTTGTTTTCTAGTAAGCAAGATTTTATAGTTCTTCTCATTTTGGTAACCGTAGCTAGCGAGTTAGCGAGCTATCGAGCTAGCAAAGCAGTTGAAATCTAGCCACTCGTGTTTAACTAGTGTACTCCGTTGAGCAAATGTTACTTCTCCCATGAAATATTAACATCGTATAATTTGACTCACTCACAGGCTCCTGTTCCGTGGACAAGCTGAACCTTGTTAGGGATAAGTAGCTAGCAAGGTAGCTGTGCGCCCTAGTACAACTGTCAGATAGCTGACCAGATGACCTGCCCGTTAAGCGATTTCGCTGCCCTTCTAAAAACAAGATAATTTCTAGAGAGGAGAATCGCCACTCTGCAATGTCTTCCGCGTTTTGTCAGACGCTAGAGGCACCCGCGAGAGAGTCCGGAATGATTGGGGTGAATGGTGCTAAGCGGCTAAAAACGAAAGGTTAAACTAGTTTATTACCACTTGGCCAGGATCTATCGTTAAAGTTGAAAGGCAGAAGTGTATTGTACACCAAAATAGCAGAGAAAACGTACACGTGTATTTCCTTTCTCCTTAAAGCCAGCGGGTTTTTAGCCGTAAAACGTTAGCATTTATGCTACTCCAGGGTCAGTTCAACAACCAATCAGCACTCAGTAGCAGAAACGCTGGCGTTTTAATGCCCAAAAACATTTGCTGTAGAACAAAATATACAGGTGCGTTTTGTTACCATTTTAGTTTAATACAAACTTTTACTTTCCAAAATTAGAGGAAGATCCTGGCGCTGTAATGAGAATCTTTTTTTCGTTTTTAGCCGTTTAACTATTCATGCACTGAAGACGCTTTCGCGGGCGCCCTCTGGTGTTTCGCAGTCATTTTTTATATAACGAGGAATTGTACGTGAACGAGATCCATTGACAACTACAACTGTAGCTCAGCTACAAGCGCAAACATTGTCTGCACACGTAGACGTTACGTTGTGCAGTTTCCGAAGAATGTGGTAAAGAGAATTTATGTGGTGTCGGTTATGTTATTATTGAATTAATTAAAACCAACCACATTCAGTTAAATCAATTAAACTGCAGCAGCTCTAGTTGTCCTTCAACAACACTGAATTCATTTTTTAAATAGCAGAAAAAAAATCCTAACTGGAGCAAGATACATCACAACCATCCTTGCTCCTTTTCACCTTGCTGATCTATATCAATTTTTATGTGTTCATTTACGACATGTCAGGGACCCAGGTCAAAGAACCAGAATTAATCTCAGAATTTTACGAATTTTTTAAACAGAATTGAACGTGTTTTCACATACAATTTAACTGTTAAGAGTCCAGTTGTTACTAGAAAATCAGAAAAATAGTTTCCCCTCTAATGAAGAATCACCACTTTTGTAGCTTTATGTCATTGGTGAAAAGCATTACGCCTACAATTTACGTCAGCTTTCATTGGTATTCATGAACGTTTTAATGTTGATATTGGGTCATGCACAGCTTGAGCGGTAGTCAAATTTTCGTGTTTAGCGCAAGTTACGTTCAGAGTTTCTAAACTCGAGGTTGTCCATTAAGTTTTAATGCAAGTTCGTTCTCCGTTAAGAGAATCTACAGAATCCGGCATGTCAGCCAAAATTATCAGCGGAAAAGAGGTTTCTGCGTAAGTTTTGTCTGTATTTTCTGTTAAGAGCCAGCGCTGTGCAAAAGTGATACCTAGGAATGTAACTTGGCTAACCTACCTACCTACTTAGCTAGCTAGTTAGCTAGCTAGCTAGCATTTTGGCATGCATGTGAGAACTTTGAGAGAATTTATGTAGTTTAGCGACAGTTCGCTTAATGATGGGTTGGAATCTTGCATAAAAAGAGGAACATTATTTAGCTACCTAGTTAGCTATCTAGCTAGCGTTCCTAGCTCTGTCGTGCACAAGAAACAAACGCGCCTGCCACGTGCGGCACTTACGCGTTTATAACTGTTAAATATTCCATTACGTTCGGAGTGATTAAGATGATTAATTAAGTACTGAAATTGTTTTATTATATTGTGAATGTGTATTATGTAGCTTGCTGGGGTTTTTTATTTTTTATGGTGGCCTCTTTCTCTGGCACTAAGTATTCGTCTGCAGTGTAAAACCTAAAAGACGTTTCTTTTCTTTTAAATCAAAAGTTCGTAAGTTCAGATATAGACCGAAGCGTCTTTGCAGAAAACCACCGGAGAGACCCTTGAGAATCATTCAGACTTTATGTCGTCTATGCCCAGCCTCGCGTTTGCACGCCCTCGCGTGGAAGTCGAGCATAGATTAGAGGAGCGTTTATATGTTTGTAATGCCGATGCTTCACGAGTAGAGAATGTTATGGTCCCTTTTAAGAGCAGGATTTTCACTTGATTAGCTGCACCAGTAGTAACAATTGCTTCAGCTACTTGCCTTGGTCACAAGACTGAATACCTAAGGCATTTTGTTTTGTCCATTGTGTGACTAAAGTCGTCAAGTTCTTAACTGTCAGCCTATTTAAAGAAAACAAACATTGTAAAAATTGTGTGATCTCTACTAACTGTATTTGAACAGTGATAATGAATGATGAGACCATGATCATTTCAAATCACTGAAACAATAACAGTTTAGGCCTGCTGACTGACAGAAAACGGTTCAAAAGACTTTTACCCATGTTCATGGCTAAGGATGTTTCATAGTGTTTGTGATTAATTACTGTTGGCTTTGGTATGTTTGTGATTCCATATCTATTCACAGTATTTATTCTCTTGAATCATTGTGATTTCCTCTATTTTAAATGGGAGTCACTTTTGCAAGACTTTCCTGCTGTCATTATATCACCTCTGGATTTCAACTTGGGCGGAAGCTCTTAAATCCTGAATTTCAAGACAAAAGCTTGTTTTTTTTGTCTTTTTTTGTTGTACAACAACAAAATCAAAATTTTGAGATATAAAATGTCCTCGTGACATTTACTCCTTAGAAATCCATACTTGGTAGCAATCGTTTTGCACAGAGCACAGTTAGCTGTTAGTTCTTTTTCTTTCTCTTGAGTGTATGGTGTTATTATCAGTTTGTTATACCATCCACCTTTGGAGTCACTGAAAACAAGGAAACATTTTGACCCAGTTTTGACTGTTTATCATTATGCGATCCATCCCAATGCACAGTTGGACTGGCTTTCATTCTTAAGAGCTTTAACCCCTTTGACAGAGCTTTTGTCCTTTGACCCTAGTCATGCCATGGCTTATATGGGGCAAGGGATTACCA
This sequence comes from Electrophorus electricus, assembly GCF_041902795.1. Taxonomy (NCBI): domain Eukaryota; kingdom Metazoa; phylum Chordata; class Actinopteri; order Gymnotiformes; family Gymnotidae; genus Electrophorus; species Electrophorus electricus. The sequence continues at coordinate 27,183,093 of NC_137506.1, read as the reverse complement.
ATTTGAAATGGTGTCATATTGATTTTTTTTTTCTTTGTCTCTTTCTCACACTCTCTCCTCTCCCTCCTCTCTTTGTTTTTTTTTTTGTTTTTGTTTTTTTTCAAAATCTAGCCAGGTGAGAAAGGGACTGAAGAAGGAGGTGGATGCTTTAAAGTCACAAGACCCAAACTTCAGACCAGGCTTGGTAGTGTTACAGGTCAGAAAGAGGTTTTTTTTTTGGCATTATAAGCTCATAGCCAAAATATACTAGGAGTGTATGAGTGTTTGTTTGTTTTTAAAAAAAATGTAAAAATAAAAACCTCACGCCTCTCACACCTCATTCATCTTCTGAACTGCTTGAGGCAGGATGATAAAATGTTCCAGCATTTACTCATAAATACAAATAACAAGCTGCCCTCCAAAATAGAAAGCTCCCACTTGGCTTTCTATTAGTCACATTATTTTCTAGTCTTATTCTGGTGGTGTTATTGACATTACTCAAGGCAAGAGAGGCATGTAGGTCCTTAGATGTTACCCTAGGACTCTTTGTGACTTCCCGTAATATTATTCGCCATGAAGTTAGATATTTGCATGATGACCACTCCTTGAAAAAGGAACATTTTTTTTTAGGTCTTTAATGTTTGGGGGTGGGGCTACCATAAACTACTAATAAATACAGTTGACTTATTAAGTCTGTAACTTGGGTGTTTACTGGTTACTGCTACACTGTATCTGCATTGCAGGTGGGAAACCGAGAAGATTCCAACCTATATATTAGTATGAAGCTGAAAGCTGCCAGTGAGGTAAAGAGCTGTATAGATTAGGTCATACATCTAGGTAGAATTTTGTTTATAATTTCCAAGTAATGAATTACAATAATGTACTATTATTATTAATAGAATTTTATCTATAAGCACCTTTCAAGATACCCAATGTCACTGTACAAAAATATGTAGTAATATTAGAAACACAAATAAAAATTATACAACAAAATTAAGATATAATAAAGGACAACTTTTTTCTTCTTGTTGATTTTAGATTGGAATCAATGCCATACACAAGAGACTTCCCCAGACTGCTACTGAAGATGAGGTGAGAGAACCTCAGGACTGTTTCCTAAATCTGTTGGCACTAATATTGTTTACAACATTAAAATATAGTGACAACAGTGGGTGCATATGCTAAACTTGTCTACACTGTATTTAGTCAGGAGGGTACATGCAAGCAAACTCTAAAAAGGAAAGTTATGCAAATAGAAGTTTATATTGTAATGCCTCATAAAATAATGTCATAATGTAAAAAAAGCAAGGTAGTAACCCTTATACCTCCCCCACTCAACACAACACACGCATACGTACACTCACAGGTTCTGCAAAGCATCAGAGAGGTTAATGAGAACTCCAGTGTCCATGGATTCATAGTACAGCTGCCTTTGGACTCAATTCACCGCATTGACACAGAGAAGGTCACCAATGCTGTAGCTCCAGAGAAGGATGTGGATGGGTAAGAAAGAACCCCTCACCCAATTCTGATCACAATGACACACATGTTAAAAAAAAAAAAATGGAGATGCTGATATTTATTACTTTCAATTTTGGAAGGCAAAGTAACTAAGACTTGTTGAGCTTTTCAATAAGAAATAATGCTGTAAAGTGTGCTTTCTGTTTCCTAGTTTGACTAGCATAAATGCGGGGAAATTGGCACGTGGTGATCTTGGAGACTGTTTCATTCCCTGCACTCCCAACGGTTGTATGGAGCTCATTAGACAAACAGGTTGGAGACATGTTCTTTAGTTTGAACCTGCTGTGCTGAGACTTAGTTGCACCTTTTGAGTCTTGCTTGTTTGTGAATGCAGGTATTATTGGTGACTTCCCTGCACTACAAATAAAGCATAAGAAGCAAACAAGCCCATTGTATTTCCTAGAATGATTTTGTCAAAAAGCATAAATAGGTTCCGCACTCACCAGTGGTTTAACAGTTTGACTGAAGGCACATCTCGTGGATTAATGATTCATACATTTATGCAGGTGTGCCCGTAGCAGGAAAAACAGCTGTGGTGATTGGTCGCAGTAAGATTGTTGGCGCGCCTATGCATGACCTCCTGCTGTGGAATCATGCGACTGTGACCACCTGTCACTCAAAAACCACTGACTTGGCTTCTGAGGTAAACCTTTAAACATACTTTCACTGGTCACCTTACTAGAAACACCCATTTTGCACCTATGCATACTGGCCATTTAATTACAAAAATATAATGGGTGCATTTTATAGGTGTACAATTACATACTGTAGCCCATGTTTTGCTATGCACAATTTCTCAGTTACCCTGTTCATCACTGGTCAGCTTTTAACAACAGGATCACTGATGCCTGAATATTCTCTTGGTAGTGGGTTATTTGTAAAACAATGGAGACTGACTGCTATGAGTTGTTAGGTTTTTACACATCACTGTCACTTCTGGGTGGGAGTGGTCTGCCACCCCAAACTATGAAACAAACAGCAGTTCTGTGGTCAGAAAGCTGATTACTGAGAACATGCTAGAAGATAAACTGTCTGGCAAATGATCTATAGTTTCTGACTGTACCTACAATGTTGGTGTCTCTAATTACGATGACTTTCACTCTGAAAAACAAATGAACTAAAGTGGTCAGAGAATTTTCCTGTAGACAAGAATGATATACTCAAGCAAACATTAAATTGAGATTTCACCTAAAACAGATTTAGATGTGTTTAAAGCTATACTGAATATGTTGTTCTAGATGAGCAACAACATGATTTTTCTGGGCCCTCAGGACTTTAGTGCTGTCTGGCAGTGAGAAAAATAGCTGTTGTTTAATGAAAAATGTCAGTATTATCACTAGTCTGTAAAGAGTAAATGAATGTGTAAAAAGTAAATGAACATAAGTTTATTAAACAGAAATTAAGGATCAGTAAAGTTGTATGTGAATACAAACAACTTCACAGGTAGGAAGAGCGGACATCTTGGTGACTGGGATTGGGAAGCCAGAATTTGTGAAGGGCGAGTGGGTGAAGAAAGGTGCTATAGTCATTGACTGTGGCATCAACCATGTTCCAGGTTAGTCGGGAGGGAAGAATGAAAAAAGCATGTTTCAGCATGAGAACATTTGAACAAAGTGTCAATTTGATCATCTTACTACTTTTTTTTTTCATTTAATTTTTACACAGTTTTATCTCAGTGCTAGTGTTAGTCACTGGCATAACCTCCCTACTGTGAAATCTGAAGCCCTTAATGACCCATCTCCATATCTTGCTGATCTATTGAAGCAGCATTGCCTAACCACTTTTACTGAATCTCCCTGCAGACAGCACTAAACCGAGTGGGAAGAGGGTGGTGGGTGACGTTGCTTTCACCTCTGCTAAGGAGCAGGCAGCCTTTATCACCCCTGTTCCAGGTGGAGTTGGCCCCATGACGGTAGCCATGCTGATGCAGGTACACCTCACTTTCTTCATGTGTTATCATGTGTGGTATCATACTTGCACCATTTGTAGTCAGATGCAGTTCTAGTTGCATATGTTAGACTCAGGCTTCTCTGGATTAACACAGGAAACAAAGCAAATTAATGATATAAGCAATATATATATTAAACCAAATCCTGTACTAACTGTAGTATACTAATGTAGTAAAAGATGAGATGTTTGAAATTGGAGTGAAGTACACAAGATGTTCACAGAAACGGAATGTTTCAGACAGAGGTCCATCATCAGTGGTCCAAGCACAGTGCCTCTGGAATTCTTGGATGTGGATCCAGATTGTATTAGAAAAAGCATTAGAAAAATTGTTTAAATTCTAACATTCATTCTATGGTGTACTAAATTTCCGAGAGTGTAGATCAGTTCTTTTTCTTTGGGTTTCCTAACTTCATTACTGCCATAGCAACAACTGGCAATAAAAACGTGTCACATTTAATGCAGTGTCCATGAGCACTGATGTGCATAACCACTTAAAATGACAAATCCTTGATTTTATATAATAAATATTTGTGTAATCCCTCACCTGTTTTGTACTGTAGGATTTTGGGTACTGGATCTTTTTACCTTTGTTATTCATCTGAGCTGTATGTCTGTCTTTCCTCTTCACTGTGTTCTCATCAGAATACTGTTCTTAGTGCTAAGCGTTTCCTTCAGGCACACCAACCAGGCAAATGGAATATGATTTATACCAAGCTCAACTTGAAGAGACCTGTCCCGAGGTTGGTCCGAAATAGTCAGATGTTAATATTTGTTAGGTAGTTACTACTGTCAAGTAGTTGTTCCCCCAGAAAGATTTTCATTTGATTCTGTTGAAGATGAAGTGTGTACTGAAGACCCATTTAAGTAGATCAGTCAGAAAGTCATGGCGTCTTATCAGACATTAAAAGTATCATATGTAATCCTTCAGTGTGACTACTAAAGATGCCAATTAAAATTGTTAATTGTCAGTTTACCAGTTGTACTTCTTGGAGAATAGAATAATTATTTAAATATCTTTTTATCTGTGTTTGGTGTTAAAATATTTGTGTCATTTTTCCTTTATTCTTCTCAGTGATATAGACATCTCCCGCTCTTGTGTGCCCAAGTGCATTGACCGTTTGGCCAGGGAGATTGGCCTTCTCTCTAATGAAGTAGAACTGTATGGCAAGACAAAGGCCAAAGTGCATCTGGAAGCTATTGATCGATTGCGAATCCAGCCTGATGGTAAATACGTGGTGGTGACTGGGTAAGAAATCTGTTTAACTGTTTTCTGGTCAGTCAGATGTTTTCACATGTGCATCAGAATAACATATTGTTTCACTTTTTGACACTTGATTACTCTGGCTAAGATCATTTTAAGACGATGCTTTCTCTTGCACAGCGTTATACCCAAGTTGATTTTTATTTAGATTTTGGTTAAATATTGGACACATTTTGTGTGACACCTCTGTGAAAGGTCTGACACCCTTTATTTGTAAAGACTGTATATGACTGTATAAGAGGCCTTGTCAGTAGTTAAATGTTTGCCATGAATTTTGTAGAATCACTCCCACACCTCTTGGAGAAGGGAAGAGCACTACTACCATAGGCCTGGTGCAGGCACTTGGCGCTCATCTCAATAACAATGTGTTTGCTTGCGTACGGCAACCGTCTCAGGGCCCCACATTTGGCATTAAAGGTGAGCCAGGCCGGTCATATTGTGAGATTTGCCATAATACTTTCCCACTTAAACATGGAGATCATTACGGTTCAATGTTTTTTCAATAGGTGGTGCTGCTGGGGGTGGCTATTCTCAAGTTATTCCAATGGAAGAGGTAGTTTGGCTTTTTGTAGGCTACATTTGCAAAATTCTGCTTCAGACACATTGTTAATATTAATATTATGTGTGCTGTATTTTCCACCTGATTTAGTTTAATCTGCACCTCACTGGCGACATCCATGCCATTACAGCTGCCAACAACCTGGTGGCAGCTGCCATCGATGCCCGCATCTTCCATGAGGCCACTCAGTCTGATAAAGTGAGAACTGACATTCTTTGAGCATAGGTAGAACTTGGTGTGAAAATGTTCTGATTTACTGACATTATGATGATGACTGGTAACTCTTATATGTGTTCTTATGATTACCATTCAGGCACTTTTTAACCGCCTAGTACCGCTAAGTGGAGGCCACAGGACTTTTTCCCCCGTGCAGATTAACAGACTAAAGGTGTGAATATTTGGCAATGTTGTATTGTTTGTTGAGTTTAATGGGTTCGATTTTACTTTGGGCATTTCCTAAATAAGGTATACACTTTCAATTAATTTTAATATTAAAATTGTGTATTTTAATTCCTGTGCTTATTTGTAATGCTATTTCTTACCTTGCAGAAACTGGGCATAGAGAAGTCAGACCCCTCCACATTGACCGAGGAGGAGATCACTCGCTTCGCTAGGCTGGACATTGATCCTGAGTCCATCACCTGGCAAAGAGGTATGAGAGTCTACAGGCACAGAAATAACTACTGTGTGCAACAAATACTAATCCATCTTCTTCCTTCTTTATACATTTCTGGAGTCTAGATGTCTGTACCCCTGGCTAGACCTTTTTTTGTTTGGTTTTTCTTCCTTCTTAGTGTTGGACACCAATGATCGGTTTCTACGCAAGATCACTATTGGTCAATCTCCTACCGAGAAAGGCTATACCAGAACGGTCAGTGATATGAACACACTACACATCTGATGGATATCACAGAAAATTATTCAAGTGAACACTAAAGTGTGTAGTGGCTATTTAAGGCTCAGGTGGTGTGTGTGTGTATGTGTTGCAGGCTCAGTTTGACATCACGGTGGCCAGTGAGATAATGGCTGTGCTAGCTCTCACAAGCAGCCTGGAGGACATGAAGCACAGACTTGCTAAAATGGTAGTGGCCACTAGTCGCAATGGAGAGCCAGTCACTACAGAGGACCTGGTCAGTGACAACAGTGATTGAAGCATATCATTTCTTTTATTTTATTTTTTTTTTTTTTTTGAAAATCATTATGAGAGTGTCTGTCTGTGTGAGATGTGTGGGGTTTTTGTTTGTTTGTCGTCCCCCGCCCCCCCCCTTCTTGACTTGTACATAGGACTGCTTCCAAACATCTGTTGCATCTGTATAGATTTTTAAAAAAGGTAAATCAGTAGAAAATCACAATATGTGACTCAGTGCAGCTTATCACCATTAGCTCTTATGCTTTAACTGTGTATGGGAAAGCTAGGCTGGTATACACACTGAGGAATACAGGTTTAATATTTAATAAACCCTTAATAAAGGTTTAATATTCCTTCTGTTTCCTTTCAGGGTGTGTGTGGAGCACTGACGGTGCTAATGAGAGATGCCATCAAGCCCAATCTTATGCAGACCCTAGAGGTGTGTGTGTGTGTGTGTGTGTGTGTGTGTGTGTGTGTGTGTGTGTGTGTCATACAAGGTCATACATATAGCTGTTCAGCTCACGCTGGTGTGCTTGTTGTTTTCCTTCATTCTTATTTATTTATTTGTAATTTATCCCAGTTACTCTCATGTTTTCTGAGAGGTTATTTTGTTCTATGGTAGGTCTTGCCTGTTTCTGACTGAGTGTAGAGAGAAGCCTTGACCAGAGTGTATGAGTGGAGCCAGAGCAAATACTGTTCCCCCTCAAAGAAATGCAGTCACCTTGCTCCTGCTCTGCTGGTCTTCTGTTCCCTGCTCACTTTCTTCCCACTTACACATGAAACAAACTTGCTACGTTGTAGACTTTGTTTTCATGATAACACTTCTGATATTCTGTTTTACTTTTTCACTGACCATGTTTTTAACAACTGCTAACATGTATAAAAAAAAAAAAAACTATTGTTAACAATGTGTTTAACATTGCCATGTATTGCAATGTGGTCAGCACAGGGGTTTTCAACCTTTTAAACCAGTGCCTTCCTTCTGTTCCCCTACTAAAAACACCCCTAATCTTGAAAAAGACATTCTACTCCTACTGAGAAGATAATGAAGTGCTTAAGATTACCAGCAGAATGCTGTTAAAATATTTACTTCTGTTGAAATATTTATAAATGTGAGTGTTAAGTGTTTTAATCTAAAAACCTTATCTCACGCCTCCTGACAGGTTGCCCCACTGGTTGAAAAGCCCAGTGCTGGCACATTCTCATGGGATGTAGCTATTGGAGTGATCTTGGCATGAGTGTTAACTTTAGCAAAAGCTGTTCCTTGCCTCAGGCCAAATCTTACCACTCGGTGTTCTGTTTCCTTCTGTACCACTCCATGGTCTAACACAGTACTCGAAGCTCGATTGGTTTGCTGAGCTCTGCACACACGGGGCACATGTCATCCCTTTAACTGTAAGTAATTGTTTGACTCCCAGTATTTCTGCCTTTCTAGGGAAACCCTGTGTTTGTTCATGCTGGGCCTTTTGCCAACATCGCTCATGGGAACTCTTCCATCCTGGCTGATAAAATTGCCCTGAAGCTGGTGGGTCCAGAAGGATTTGTAGGTAAGATTTTATAAAGGGCCTGAAATGCATCAGCACTGGCCTACAGTTCTCAGGTAACTTCTGTACCAAAAAGCATCTCCCAGATTTTAGTTATATGACAGCAGTACAATAAATAGACTATACCGTATGCATACAATGCTCATCTTCATGAATTGCTGTATTCAGGTATTTTATCACATTTTCTCATTCTCTCTATGTCTCGTAAGTTTGTGGAATGAAGTCTGTGTGTCCTTTGTGCTTTGTTTCTGGTAGTAACGGAGGCAGGCTTTGGTGCAGATATTGGGATGGAGAAGTTTTTTAACATTAAATGTCGATACTCTGGACTGAGGCCTCACGTAGTGGTGTTGGTAGCCACTGTCAGAGCACTGAAAATGCATGGAGGGGGACCATCGGTGAGCGGGATCACTTATTTGTAGGACTTAAATAAGATAATGCTATATAACTTGCCTTAGTCAGCCACGATAATAAAATAAAATAGCTGTTTGGTGTTTTTTCCCCTAGGTCACAGCTGGCATGCCTCTACCAAAGGAATATACAGAGGAGGTAATATTGTGTGTTTAATTAATCTGCCTGAGAAGAGAGTTGTGTGCATTCTGTACTGCAGACATAAGTGAAAGAGGTGATACTAAATTATGATCTAGGCACAGAGATTTGGAACAAACTGACTAGTCAACTGTCTTACCCCACCCCTGTAATGATGATTTTACATTTATGGCATTTAGCTGATGCTTTTATCCAACGCAACTTACAATTATGAGCAACTACAACTTGAGCAATTGAGGGTTAAAGGTTTTGCTCAGGGGCCCAACAGTGGCAACTTGGCAGTGGTGGGGTTTGAACCGTAAACCGTCCCATTACAAGTCAAGTACCTTAACCACTGAGCTACCAATTTCAAATATTTGTGTTATGCATAGTTATAGGATTATTTTTCAGAACCTGGAGCTGGTGGAAAAGGGCTTCTGCAATCTGAGGAAGCAGGTGGAGAACACTAAGCACTTTGGTGTGCCGGTCGTCGTAGCAGTTAATGCTTTCAAGTATGGAGTTATTGATAAATAATAGGATATTGCAGTAGACTGTAAACTACAGTGCCTACACAGACATGTCATGCATATTCAGACTGGGAGCTTTCTCACCATGGGGTTGTGTGCAGGACTGACACAGAGGCTGAACTGCAGCTGATCTGCAAGCTTGCTAAAGAGGCAGGAGCTTTCGATGCAGTGCAGTGTACTCACTGGGCAGATGGGGGTGCTGGAGCCGTCGAACTGGGCAAAGCTGTGCAGAAAGCTGCGGAGGCCCCCAGCAACTTCAGATTCCTGTATGACACTGAGGTAATCCCATTTTCACTTGCTGTGACTTGCTCCTTTCATATCCATGTCTTTTTTAAGTAGTTTTTACAAAATGTTTAATTTTGCGGTGCCCTACCATTCTATAGCTGCCTGTTGTTGATAAGATCAGAATCATCGCACAAAAGATTTATGGGGCAGATGAAATTGAGCTGCTCCCAGAGGCCCAGCATAAGGTTCATCTGTACACCAAACAGGTAAGGCCCTACCATGACTGACTATGAGGGTTCCGTCCCCTAAATGAAAAATGAACCACGTGTCATGTCATTATTAATAGGTTGGTTTAGAGAATGTTTGTAAAGCCCCAGGTTCCCACAGGTCAAGAAATTTCTGGAACATGTAATTTTATAAAGTCTATTCCAGACATGGAAAGTCAGGGGATTTGATCATTTTTGGGTCAACTCATGGAATATCAGTGAATTTGGTTTGTGGCATTTTTACATTTTAATTGCCATTTATCAAAAATGCTTTTATTTTATATAGTTTCCTATATTGTGTGAAAGTGGTTCTTACGGTTACTTCAACTTTCTACGCCCCTTTAACAAATACGGCCCATGTTTCCGTTCGTTTTAGGACATGGAAATTTTACTCTTTTAGTCTGTAAATTTTTAAGGAAACATCAGGGAATTTGACATGTGACTTGGTATGGGAACCTGGAAAGCCTGTTTGAAAAAATGTAAAACTGCTTCTTGACAGAAAAAATGAGTACATCTGTGCGTGTGTGCATCTGAAATGTTCTCTTTCTCCCCATAGGGCTTTGGTAATTTGCCAATTTGTATGGCAAAGACCCATCTGTCTCTTTCTCATGATGCAGAGAAGAAAGGAGCTCCCACTGGCTTTGTTCTGCCTGTCCGCGATATCCGTGCCAGTGTTGGCGCTGGGTTCCTCTACCCACTGGTTGGCACGGTGAGCTCTTCTATAGGAGTAATTGCTTTCTGCCCTCAGTGGACTTTCCATGAATTGAAAGGATTGAAGTACCATAGGCTAAGATTTGTGCCAGGGAAACATAGTGTGCGTATACACAGAGTACCTTAAGCATATTTAATAACTGGGATTTATGGTTATTCATTAATTTTCATGTGAATGTTAACATTAATGTACACTTAAATAGGGCTGTAAAGATAATGTCCCCCACCAATATCAAGGAACCTCTGAACTCTGCCCATCAATTATAATTCACGCGCAAATCTTTTGTGTGCTATACAAAGGGTTAACTGAAGTCTGTCACATATGCCCCCATCCAGTATAAGCTCACAAAATTTATACAAATTCTATTTGAATGCAAGTTGCTAGTTCGGAATTTGAGTGTAGGGAGACTGCAACCAGTGAAAACGTTCATTCAGTAGCCAGGTCTGTTAAAGAAGTCACATTTTAAAGTTTGGTATTAGATTAGTTAACAAGTGCATGTGTTGTATATTAACATTTTAATGAATACATATAGTAGCCCAGGTGAAATTCTGGAGAAAAATGCTGGAGGATCTGAAAAAAATACAGTCACTCACCTGCCATAACACTTGCTCCCAGTTATGTGACCACAAAATCAGTGGATAATGTCTGAAACACCTGTGATTTGAGGCCAGCGGTTTAGGCCAGAGGATTACAAACGTTCTAGCAATGCCTCCATTTCAGTGTGAAGAGTATAAAGTGACCTGTTGAGTCAGACACATCCTATTGGCACCTGTTGTCATCATCATCTTGGGAAGGAGAATGATTAGTTTCTTCAGCCCAACAGACCAAAACTCATTGCAAGTTGTAATGCAAATCTGTGTAATGTAACAATTATGAAAAATTTGCCCAGCCCTCCCAGAACCTTTTACATACATGTTTTTCAGTGAATTTCCCACAAAACATGTTAGAAAAGGCATGCAACTTCAAGTTGATGACAGTTTCCACTGTTTATTGATGGATGAGTTGTGTGATGCATTGAAAACCATCGTCATGGAACAACTTATTAATGTTCTTGTTTGCATGAGAAATAATGCAGTTTTCACTTTGCAATTTTTCAATGCAGATGCCGACCATACCAGGCCTACCAACACGCCCCTGTTTCTATGACATAGATCTAGAGCCAGAAACAGGAGAGGTCATCGGCTTGTTCTAGAGAAGACACAGCTTGTGCAATAAAGAACTCACTTCTAGATTGCTTGCTTAAAAGTCAAATCAGGGAGCTGTACCTTTTTTGTGTGTTTATTGTTTGTTTTTTTGGTTTTGTTATAAGATTCTCTTTGCTGAATATTAGATGTTAAGAAGTTGTCTGCATCACATGGCAGAGATCCTTTGAGTTTGCACAAGAGCGTGTTTGCCTAAGGGTGTGGCCATGCTTGGAAACTACTGTAGGAGAATGAGGGTAGCACCTGTGTTTTTTTTGTTTTTTGGGGGGGTTTTTTTGTTGTTTTTTGGGGGGGGGGGGTTGGTGATTTTTTGTGACTGACATCACTTTTAACAGATGTTCTTACATTAGCATTCTCTGTCTGAGATGATGCACACTGAAAAAGTGAAATGTTTAGATTGGTTTGGGTTTTTACCTTTGCATCAATGAGACCCTAAATAATCTATATTATTTCTGTATATAACCCTATGTAAACTAACAATTCTTTGAATAAACTGACATTTTACTGACCTTACTAGAACTGTTAATAAAATCACGTTAGATGCCCACTGAATGGCCAAGAATTTCCAGAATGTGTGTTCCTTTGTCTAAGCAGTAGCTAAATGCTATGTCTCACTTGCTGTAAAAATAGCAGGAATGTGATCATTTGAGTTTAGCAATGTTACAGTAATATACTTATCCGTTTTTCAGATTAACTATAGTTTTGATGTCTATGGTGGAATGGCGTAAAATTATACTGTTATACAAGTTAAAGGTGTTAGTGTTTGTAAATTTTATTGAAAGTTTGTTCTAATCATCCAGTTATAAAAAAGAAATTATTAACTATTTGCTTTTGTGCCTTGCCAAGCCTGATTGGCACTTTTATAAATGGTTGTCCTTGCATGATCCTTTTTTTAACTTTCTGTGCATGTCCTTGAAATTGCTAAGTAATATTTAAGAAGCAAACAGAGTGGGTCTAGTCCGAGTTTGCATTTCTGTCAGTGCGCTCAGATATCGGGTATAGATAGCTGCTTGGTTATATTTCACTCCCTTGGACAGATGTCCTAACATGGATCAGCCACAGCTGCAGAATAGCAGCAGCAGCAGCCATAAATCACCTGTGCCAATGCTGTGAAAGGCTGTACTGTCTATGATTTTCTTTGATTTCTTTTACTGTAGCTCTGAATGGGTCCACAGAAAGTTTTCATTTTGCAGTGTTTTTTATGACCTTTTTTCCTGGTTGGCTGGTGAAAAAAAAAAAAAAAGTCTCTTTGCCCTCCTGAGGTATCACTTAATCTTATTTTCCTTTTTACAAAAAGGAAGTAGTCCACTGTCTTCAGAAATAGGGTAGCCCCCTTATATTTTCTGTCTGTCTTAACAAGTTATGCACGGTATTTTTTCTCTCTCACATACATACATATAATTTCTAAAGTAACCCTCTTGCCATATGCTTCCTTTATATTTAAATGAAAAGATGTGACCTGATTCTAAACATGGTAAGTTTTACATTGTAACCACAGCTACAGAAAAATGCATTGATACACAAATTATTTCTACACTTGCATGCACATTACCAACACTGTCTTTTATGAAAGGAGTCGTGCTAATATTTAAAATTGCAATATGCACTTGCAGATTTAAAAGTTTGTTTGCATTGTTAAGGTTAGATTTTGGTCATCAGGGTTCTAGCTTGGAATAATGTTCTGAGATGTCTAAAGAGGCCAAGGCCACTAGTCAGCAGAATCTGCAAAAAAAAAAAATCACACTGATTTTCTAAATATTCTTACAGAAGTCAAATCCTTTACTTACTAAATTGGCCATAACCAAATATGACTCACTAGATAGACCTGATTCAATGGCTATTCTACAAGCTACTCATTAGCAAGCTATAACCTCAAATTAAAACTAAAACTAGTAACTCAAGGTTCTTCAAATATCCCAACATAATTACACCTTTCAGGCAAATAAGATTTAATTGTATCAAAATGAAACAAAAAAAAAAAACTGCTCTTTGACCTCGCCCAGAACTGCTATACTGAAAAAGCCGCGTAGATGTTAAACATGACAGTGCTGTCAGTATGGATGTATGCTTGTGTATTGTCTGTAAAAACATGGGTCTATGCAGAGCTCACAGCCTGAATGTATAAATACTATATAGTGTCTTATGAAAGGTAATGGGTGAATCCATTTATATTTTCATTTTTGATAAAACATTTGAAAAAATACTAACCTGCTTATAGATTCCTCATTACTAAGTTCTTCTCTTACAGGAATTACACTACATGACAAGATGACCATAAATAAATGTTTCAACACACTGGTCTTTAATCAGAATAGTACATTACAAGTCAACATTCATACCATAAACTGTATTTAGTCTATGGTTCAAACCAACTGCTCTATATAATGAGCACATGATATTATTATAAACAAGGACAACCAGTGTCACTGAGATGAAGCATAACATAACACATTCAATTTCAGCAGGTCAAGACATCTTGTGCTGGGTTTAAGAATTAAATCTCACAACAGTTATTTTCATAACAATTTAACTACATATTAGATTTTGGTAGCTCAAAACATTACAAACTAGCAACTATGTGAAGATGTGCCCTCTTGAAGCAGGGTGTAGGGATATCAGCCTACGGACATGGGGATGGTGTCCTCAACACAGGACAGTTGACTGTGTCCATAAACTGCAAGGGAAACTGATTTCACTTATCTGTGGCATAATGTCATCAATAGCAATGTTCTTGTAGCTCCTGTTAAACAGCGACACACGACCAATAAGAACAGAGTCAGTATATGGTTGAAGGTATGACTGGACACAAGGATAAAGATAAGACAGAACTCTGTTGTTCAGTTGATACTGTGCTAAATCAAATTTTCAGTAAACACAATACTCAAGTTCTCTCACATACTTATTGTTCTTGATTCAACTATAGTTGAGGAAGAGTATGCTATACCAAGAAAGTTTAAATTCAAATCAAACTTGAAAAAGTAAAAAAAATAAAAATAAAATGCTGCTAATGCATCACAAAACCCTGGAAATCATGGAGGTTTTATGTTGACCAGTTAGTAGCCTGTAGAACATTCAATTTTAATTCCATTTTAAAGCATTTTGGACTAAATTCTAAAGGGCTTTAGTCAATAGGTGGTATTTCATGCCCTACTCCGTTGGGTGGTTACAGAATACATGCAATACATTACTCAGGATACAAAAAAATATAACGGCATTACTTGTGGCCATTTTATCATTATTTTTATCTTTAGCTGAAGAAAGAGGGTTGCACTGAGAAAAGCATGGAAAGATCTCAACCTTGTTTATTTTGACTTTTTTTTTTTTAATTTGGCATACTTATTATAAACTAACATACTGCATGTTCTCTCATTGTGCTTAACTGCATTCCAACTGTATTCCAAATATTATATTTAAGTACCACTTCAAACATCAAGTGTAAAACCATAGTCTAATTCATGTAGTTATCAAGCTATTTAGCAAAAATACCAAGGTATTACATTTTAGTCCATATTGTACAGCACTACTTCACCCCCGATCTGTGCATAGTTGCTATCAGCCTTGCTCAAGGTCTGAGAAGCAAAAGTGATAGCAACCTCATAGGGTGATGCATTGCATGCCAACTGTATTGACATGGAAGGGGTAAAGTGTGTGAGTACCTTTGACTGTGTTAGGGCTGTTTCTGCCTCATTAAAAGCCTTCTCACACCTGTCCGTTCATTTCCAGTGTACATTATTGACTAAACTAGCTGTTCTTTTAGTGGTTGCAGTGTTTTAGCCAAGTTGTGAGCAAACTTTTGTAGAGGAAGCTGCAGCCTGCTCCTGCAGTTAAACCTAAGGTACCCCAACACCCCTCACAGAAAGTCTCCTTATCAAGATGCTCTGGAATGCCAGTTGCTGCCCTGTGGAGCAATTGGACCATCACCCCTGGGACAACTCATAACACCCACTCTGAAAGGCCTTGTTTTACGAATAGCAGAACAACTTTGGCTCAACTAAAAGGGTACTACCTTATCGGTCTCCAAACCACTCTGTGAGGAAGGTTTATTACCCCGCCAGGACACATGGCCTAAACTGTAGGACCTCAGACCTGGACTGTGGGGGGGTAACAAAGTCATAAAGCATCTCATGTGGAATTTAGGGATGACTTCACAACCTGGAATACTTTGATCAAGAAAAACTTATAAAGACCATATGTTTGAAGGAATGCTGGAATTTGAGGTTTCCTTTGTGAAAGGCCTTTTTGCGAGCATTGCAGTGAGACCATGATCATGTATAATCATGTATATAATCTTATCAATTGTTTTTTTTTTTTTTTTTTTTTCTTTTTAACAAGGTTTTGTATTTCTGACAGACTGTATGGACAATGGATGCATAGAACCCCGCAGTGCCTATAACAGACTTTCTGGATTCGTTAACCATGTATGCCCAAAAATGCATTGTTATATACATATCAGGCTCAACACGCTCAATTTGTGATGAAGTCTAACTAAGTTATCATCAGTGAACTTTCTATTTATATTAACTTTTCTTATGTTTGGTTATTTCAACTATTCCATCGTTTGCATATTAACCATTGTACATGTATTACTTAGTGACTACCTCTTAATCTCAAGTATAACAGACAGGAAGATTATTTGAATTATTAATACTAGTAATGCAACATACATGCAGAGTAATCATGCTCTCTCTCTCTCTCTCTCTCTCTCTCTCTCTCTCTCCCAGTAACCCAATCTGTTTTTAAGTTGTGTCTCTTGGAAAATGTAACTGCTTTCTTACATATAATTGTGTGCTTTATATTTCTTATCAGAACATCTGCACTCTATATCCATATATGTGGACAAAATGGCTCAGGTGAATTAAGGTAACTGACCCCACCTATTATAGTTTAAAAGACATATGTCTCATAACCAAAGATCACTACCTATTTGTTTTATTTTCTCTTCCTTTTTCGTTAAAACTGTTTTTTATTTTTATTTTTACACGCCAAAGTCGGACAAAGAAGTATAAATATGCATGAGCGAAGCTGAGAATGATCTATCCCCCTCCCCGAGTAAGGGTTATAATCATCAACGCCCAGGATCAAAGTGTAATAAGGAGTTTTTAGGTGGTTAAACGTTTGGAAGGTTGAATCCACAAAAGAAGTTAGAACTTCTCGCGACAAGAATTAAAGACTTAGCATAGTGTCTTATTTTATGTTCGTCTTATATCTAGTGTGATAGTCTTTCTTAAACCACTTAATTTGTTTTCCCCTATTCCGTCAAGATAGTCGATTTTTTGTTTCGGCCAACAGTAATTAGTACTAATTGTACAACCTTAGATTTCTACAAACCACGTCTAGGATACGCTCTCGCATTGATACCTGCGAAGTCAAGGGACCGTCCATCTCAGCTCTACACTCAGTGAAGCTCAGGCTCGCCGATTCGGGACAACCTTTGGTACGGGGTCGTTGTCAGCGCACTGGAATATTTTGGATCAGGTGTATTTCCAGCATACAACGGCCACACCTAAAACTTCAGTGATCCCTCTTGCGCGGACGGACCGGCCAAATTGACGATTGTCCCTGGAAACTGACTTAAGAACTATATTCGTAAGAGCCTAGAGATAATCCTGTTCAGGTTAATTTAATACTTCCGCCACTCGATAGTTGGTACAATAATAGGAATAGGAATCTCCTCCCTTTTTAGGCAACCTTCCGGTAGTGACGCTCACCGCCAGCTCCGTTAACTTTCTGGGATAGGCTAGTCTTAGCGAAGTTAGCACCCTAGCTAAACGGCTCTCTGGCTTGTACGAAAGTTCTTCCCTCTGATCGCAGTTCTTGTCTTTGTTGGTGGTTTATTTTTATGTGATTCATCCTCTTTATCTCATCAGCCCCCTTTCTTTTTTTATTCCGTTGTCACTCGTTAGGTATTGAGTACGCCTGGGCCAAATCCGTCATAGTAGTCTGTAGCACCCGTTTCACAACGTCAATAATTCGTTTATTCATTGATCAATAAACTTCCTATTTATTCAACAAGTTGGTTGTCGTGGCAAATGTATTTGAAGCAATGGTATTCGTGAACTGCACAAGATATCTCATTTAGGAATGAGACTGATAACTTTAATAAGCTTTCGGTATTTCACCATTGTTAGTTGACATATTTTCCATATATTTTAGGGTGATGCCCCTTTTCAATAATTCATAAAATGATCTGCTTTTGCTACACTTTGAATAGTACATTTGCAATCCTAAGAACGACTTCAAGTGTCTCAGGATGTGTGTCTGGTGATGTGTCTATAATCATTTTGAATGTAGATAGTGCTTTATGGAGACCAGTGCTCTCAATTATATGACCAAGGTACGCAAAGGCACAATGAAAGAAGAGTGAAAGGGTGACATTTACCTTGCTTGACATGAAGGCCATACTCCTGTATGAAGAGTAGCTTCAAGGTTTCTGAAATTATCACAGTCAAGTTGTCAAGTTAGAAATGACAGAGAAATGCCAGCATATACATCTTACACAGTGAGGTCACAAAAGGGAGAGAATTTCAGACTCTTGCATGATCTGTTTGCCACTGACAGAGTACAGTGGGACTTGTATGCAGAGAACATTTCACTTTAGAGAAGAGGTGATAATGGGCATTGGCACCTCTGCTCTGCACAGTCCAGGATCACTGTAGTGTCAGCAATAGTTCTTGAACTCTGCTGGCAAATGTTCTCTTATTTTCTCCCCTGGTATGCAGATCCTGACTGACCCTAGGACAGTGTACAGATGCTCAACATTGAAATTATCCAAGTGACTGTGGATTGGTGGACTCCATACTGGTTATCAAGCTCACGCTGTTGTGAACCCAGTGCAAGATAGTTCAGAAACTTCTATGGGCGGCACAGATTGAGTCTATTAAAATCTAAACGTTACATGATTTTTAAACTTTAAAACAAATTCCATTAGCCCTGATCATTGTCATGCTGTATTGTATGGTCCATGGAAATTATTGTTATTCTTATTGTTGTTACTCTAAAAAGTTCTTACTGCAGTGGACTGTGAAAGTGCTGCGCTGTCCTTGTCACACTGACCATAGATGGCTGCAAGGGCTCTATTAAGGCCTATGCACACATGAGGACGTAGTAGGATGCAAGTGTAAAGAAATACAATTACAGTTAATTAGACATTAACTTTTTAATTGGGACAGGTGAACATGCCTGTAAACTTAACTAATTTTAGTGCATTTACCTTTAATCTGAGTCTGCTGTACACCTTACCTTGTAAAAAACCGAATGGCCCTGTATGAGCCAGCAAAGTGGTGGATCTCAAACCACTGTTTCATAGTTAGCTTCTTGGTTTGTTTCCTCAGATAGAGAATCTCATCTCTGAAAGACATATTTTCATTGAGAGCCAAGTGGACACCTGCAGGATCCAGAGCTCAAAGGTTGTTGTGGTTCTCGGGGATTGTAGATTGTTTCATCCCCTGCCCATTGCTTTCCTCTCTCCCAAATCCCTAAGTCTTCAAAGTGAAACTGAGAAATTGTACAACTCAAACAGCAGCAGAACTCCTCCCTTCTTTAACAGCTGCCTTCATGTCTCAGAACCATGCCTGCCAACACTCCAAAATTTCTCAGGAGTCTCCCAAGAAGAAGAATTGCACTTCTAAATTTTAGTCCACTAGGTTCAAGACCTGTCTCTTTTTAAGTGCTACCCACATCAACAAACCACAAGCATTTTTTAAGATATGTTGGGCTGACTTTAGCTTAGAGCACAGTGGAGAAAACATGCTAGATAAGTACACTAAACACAGACAAGCCATGGAGGAACAGAGTGCAAATTTTTTCTTATTTGTTATTGAAACAGTAGTCCAGATTAATTATTATTCTATGAGTGTTTGCTCTTATTATACTCCTCTTTTAGGAGTCACAAGAAGTATGTAATTGTGCTGCTGATTAACTATTCAGCTTATATTAACACACACACACACCTCTCAGTTTCAGTTTCACGCTCCATTGGACTCACTTTTTTATGTCTCAATTTTTTGTGATGTAGATTTTAGATATTGACTTTTTAACACTTTTGTACATTCTGTATGTCTTTTGAAGTATGTTAATATGAGTTATGAATTTAAGAAGTATTCAAAGTAATTTTACTTTCAGTGCCTTGTATTTATTTGATTACTCTGTGGTGTTGATTTATATGGGGGTGGAGCGTTGAATGTAGACCATTTGCTGACAACCCAAAAAATCTCCCTCGTTTAAATAGCCTCAAACACAATAGGGAGACTAACTGTGAATTTTTCTCTCTAGATAGAAATAATAAATTTTTGCCTGGCTTCCGCTTTGGAGGGAGATATATGAAAACTACAATAATGTATAAAAAGTACTTTGTCATACTTACAGGAGGCTTGTATATACCTTTTTGGTTGGACATCTGGTTTCTGCCCCCATCCCCCCCGCCCCCTTATGTTTTTCCCCATAAGAAATTAAAGGCAGAATATTGAGAACATTTATACACACACAGAGTGTTACCTGTATTGCTCATGGTTAGCTACCATGGAACTTCTTGGTGACCACTTCTTTTTCTGAGACATTAAACTAAAGTACGTTTCCTGAGACATTATTGCCACTTGACAAAAATCACAGCAACAGTATAAATAGTAGACATGATTTATCTGGCTGAGATTTAACTGGAAGATTGTCAGCACCACCATGTGATAAAAGCAAAGTCACCTCCCTGTCTTCAGAAAGACCACTCCCTAAAAGGGTGAAAATAAACTCTGTAAAATACTGGTGCCAAATTGGAAAAACAAGTAGCACTCTGCATAAAAGTCACATTTGTACATATATACACAACCATTTTCTATTGTAGACGAAGTAGGTTTGAGGAAATTTGTTCAGTTACTAGGCCCTACATACACTACCCCTGGGAGGAAACCTTGCTGAAGACAAAGAACAACTCAATGTCATAGTGAGGAATCGGGAGTAAGGCGAGAAACATGCTCGTGGATGGCGCAGCCTGTGTGAACCTATTACATCTGCAACATGTCACCTGCCTCATATCTGTCCTAAATTTGATTGCCAGATGGTTACTAGGGCAAACCCCAGAACTGAAGATCACTTGCACATGTGCATGAAAAATACTGGTACATTTTAAGTTAAGCACCACAGCCAAACAGAATATGTGTGATAACCAGGCGCACATGGGCAGTTCAGAGATTACATTTTAAGAGGTAGATATGAGGTGCATCAGCAATTTTGCCATGCTGCAGAGGCTGTATGAGCTGAGGGAGCCCCTGGGAGCTGCTCGCACCGCTCTAAGCACAGACTTTGTGCATGATACAATTCATTGGTGTTTTGAAATTCAGTCCATTCCACTATGACAATGTAGAGCTCTCAAGATAAAAATAGATCTCTAGGTCTAAAGTCATAACTTAAAATAAAAATGCTTAAGCATTACATTTCTGTAAGGTGTGCCGGGATGAGTGATAGGATTGGTACTACAGTGGCCCATAATTTACAGACGAATATGGCTGACAAATTTTCTGTGCTTGAGAGAACTGGCCCCCTATCTGCAATACTCTTGGATCCAGGATTTAAATAAGTGGGTTTCTGCAGGACTACTTGTGCACACACAGCAGTGGAAAGAATCACTAGAGAGTGTGCCAGTTTGTCTGATAAATGTACATGCAGCACATGATCCAGCCGCAACACCAGGGACTTCAGCTCAACCACAAGAATATAATCTTTAGGCCCTGCTGACAGCTATGTGCAGCCACAGCAGCAGACAAAGTCCAGAGGTGCAGTGAACCCTCTA
Source organism: Electrophorus electricus (assembly GCF_041902795.1). NCBI lineage: Eukaryota > Metazoa > Chordata > Actinopteri > Gymnotiformes > Gymnotidae > Electrophorus > Electrophorus electricus. The sequence continues at coordinate 27,161,915 of NC_137506.1, read as the reverse complement.
ATGCTGACATCTTGCCCCTTGTCAGCAACATTAACACATTACACAATCAAGTCTGAACTATTATACAACTGATATATATCAACATCAGGAGTAAGGAACACAAAAGAAATACTAAGGACTTAGAGAAGGTGGAAGGTGAAAGCAGCAGTGGTTCCAGTCACAGTCAGAGCACTAGGGGTGATCCCAGGAGCAACATCCAAGTTACATATCTTGGATGTTGTGTATCTACCACGCTTATTTAAATCAGTTACCTTTTTTTTTGCACACCACTAGATGCCACTGTGTGCCAAATTCTCAAAACCTCAAAGCTTTGAATCCTCTAAATCATTATAATAAAGAAAAATCTGCAAAAGCTTCACAAGGCTTCATCTTACGATCACTTTAGCTCCTATTTGGGAAAAATATCACCAACAATGACAATAAAACATGTAGTAGCAATTAGGAATTCAAAATCAGCACATCAAGAAACAAAGAAAGCCAGTTTGATCCACCACTCAATTCAATCTACACACACCCCTTCCACCTGAGCCAGCCAATCCATCAGATGGATTCTATCAACTCAGTCAACCCAGTAAATTAGACAAGGGTTACTTGGATTAATGTAGATTAGGTGTCAAAATAAAAGTACTAAAATAAAGGGGAGAAATAAATAAAAAAGTAAGAAAAAGCTCATTTCATTTCAATTTCATTACCATTCTCATTTGAAGGGCAGGATCCATTTCTAAAACCTCTCCAATTGTCCTTGCACCTCACAAAACACTAAAAAAGACACACACACACACACACACACACACACACACACACATTTTATATATATATATATATATATATATATATATATATATATATATATATATATATATATATATATATATATATAAATTCCCCCCTCAGCCTTTTTCCTTCAAGCTTGGGTCCTTTACCGGAGGACTGGGAGCTTGATAGTCCTGTGTAGTATCTTATCACTCTTCTGGACCTGAGATCTCAGATGTTGTTCCTGGGATCTGTTGGAGCCATTCTTGTCTGTCTGTATCTGTCCCACAGGATCTTAGCACGGTCATTTTCTACTTTGATCTCCAACCTCCTTCTCAGTGGAGGACACTGCTCCTTGATGGTGTTCATCTCATAGCCAAGCATCTCAAGCATCACTTTTGCTGTGGCACATGTCAGCTTGTTGGTTTCACTAATGGTCACAGTAGGAATTGTCTGTAGGGCTGCATTCACATCTTCCAGTAGCCTTTCAGGTACTTCACTTGGTCTTGGTAGTATATATATACAGACACACAAACACATTATATATATATATATATATATATATATATATATATATATATATATATATATATATATATATATATATATATATATATATATATCAACTGACCTTTTCAGTTGTCGTTATGTCTGTATGTATTTAAACCCCTGTTGGTGTGTCGGTCATTGTTCATGTTGCCTTTGTTCATGATTCACATTGTATTTATGTTCACTGTTTACCTTATATGTGAGTGACATTGTCTTTTTCGTATGTTAATAAATGTCTGTCTCCGTTGAGGGAGTCTGTACGTCCTGCTCCTTGGCCTGCGCCACTCGGACTGTTACAAAAAGTACCTCTGCAACATTTGTGTAGTATTTCTTTTGATGCAGTGTTTTGCTTTAAAATATATTTAAAATGCCTCTCTAATATAAAATATTGATGTCTGCTGGCAAGCATTGAAGACTCTGCTTGCAACTTGGTAACCTGTGTTTTCTGGGACAGGGAGAGATGGTCACCATAGGGGACCAGAGCGGGACTGAGGGTTTTGGGATCCTCCGGACACAACGAATTTTTCTCAGGAGACACCATCACCAGTGTAACAAGAACCGCCTCTCTCTCAAGGGTTTCAAGAAGCTGAAGTGGTAGATTTAGAGTGCATTGCCCCTATCTGTGTATTACATCGTAGTTGCCATGCTCCACTCACCATGTGACCTTGAATAGCTTTTGCCAACTGATGAGTGTTTTAGAACTCAGCATGGGGAGAAATATAAATACTTTATCTCCTGGTCTAAACTTATATTCCTGTGTGCCTCCGTTGCTGAGTGCCTGGTGTTCTTGAGCCTGAAGCATGTTCTCCTGAGTTAGGTTCCCTAGTAAATAGAGTTTTTTCTCTCAGGTCAAGAATGTACTGAAATTCAATTTTACTACTTGAAGATCCCTCCTCCCATTTCTTGCAGTTGACAGATAGCTCCAAGGATTCCACCCAAACAATAATCTCAAATGGGGCGAATCCCATAAAGGCTTGCTGGATCTATCACATGGTAAACAGTAGTGCATCCAGACACTTATCACCTCTTTTTGCACAAACCTTTCCATCATATTTTAGAGGGACTGATTAAAGAGTTTGATCAAGTCATTGGTTTGGGGATGATACACTGATTTATTTAATCCCTAATAATTTGTAAATTTCACAGAGGGTGGGCTACATAAATGTATAAATGCTTTGCCTTGATCAGCCAGAATCTCTTTTGCAAGATAATGTGGAAGGGTTTGGAAGAGAAATTCCTAATCATTATCAAGGAAGCACATATAATGAATATCACGTGAGCAAAGGTTCCTTTATACTTCAATCGTGCAATTCTTATCAGCATTTCTCCAAAGTCAGTATTATTATTTTCATGTTATGCAGAAAATGGATCCATAAATTTAATTACTTTATAAATCTGTTAATACTGTATATTCAATAAATATATCAATACATGAAAAAAAATCAATACATGAAAAATTTCTCAGAAGTGGATTTGCAAAATTGTGTGCTTGCCTGCTGTGGCAAGTCACTGCTTCCACATATGACATTACATAGTCCACCAAGACTAATACACAAATATACCCCTCGACTGAATGGAAGGGGCAAACGGCGCCTTTAGGATGGCCAGGGGGTTATCCAGCTGGCAACTGCAACATGCACATGCACAACATCTGCATGCACTACTACTGCTACATACTACATCTACATACTACTGCATACTATATCTACTGCTGTAGATGTGACCTGAGTCACACAGACACACACACACACACACACACACACACACACACACACCTCAGTACAAATTATTGAGCTGAAGAGATAATAATAATAATAATCATCATCATCATCATTATAACAATGACAACTTTATATTGCACATTTAATATATAAAAATATATAAAATATATAAAGAAGCATAAGGTGCTTCATAATAGGCAGAAAAAAAACATTAAAAAGACTTGAGATAAATAATCAAACATGAAATAATAATATAATGCAACATAAAAATAAAACAGCAGGATTGTTTAGAAACAAAACCAAGCAACCAAGCAGAAATTCAGGATAACTTATTAAAAACCTGGGTATATAAATTTTAAGTTTTAAGCTTCTTTTTACATCTATTTAGCAGTTTCACAAAGCTTCTTCTTATAAAAAGGATCATTAAGGAAGCCAGCATTTGTTGATCTTACAAAATGATTATGGATGTAATCTAGCAGGCAGTCTGCAGGCAGTCATGCAATGCCATTAAGAGATTTGAAAATGAATAAGATTTTAAAATATATTCTTCATGTCACACTTAACCAGTATAGCTCCTTCAGAATAAGAATAATATTATTTCTCTTAAGTGTGTACCAAGCAGCTGCGTTTTATACTAAATGTAATGGATAATTAGTCCATAAAATAGAGCACTACAGTAATGTAATCGACTTGCAACAAATGCATGGATGAGTTTTTCTGCAACTTATTGTTGCAGAATAGGTGAACTTTTACACTGTCCCTCGAGTTATAATATGCAATCCTGGAGGTTCTGTTAATATCAGGAACAAAGCAAAAAAACATAATCAAATTTGTGACTGATAAAGACAGAGAACTCCTTGTTTTTCTCATTTTGATACACACTGTAACTAAATGAATACATGAAGGAATTCTTATGCTACAATCCAATAATCATAAAATATTACTTCACCATTATAAACACATTCTTATTGATTCAACACAGTTTGCAGTTCTGCTGCACTCATTTTGCCAATCTCTGCACACACCTCTCAGAACACTGTTCAATTCTCATTGGGAACACACCTCTCTCATTGTCCTAATCAGTGGCATCACAAATTGAAAGACCACCGAGAGGAAGAGGCAGAGGAACATGAGGAGGTTGGGGAAGACAGCCAAAGACATTTGAACAGTTTTTGTGGATAGTGTCATACTGTAAACCATGGAATGAGCATCACTGTAAACATGCAGTACTGTTGCAATACTGCATTTCCCTCAATTTTTTAATATACTGTAATACAGCAATTTGGGGTTTTTTTTGGTGACTTGTCACAATTTATGGGTAGATTTGTGAACAGTTACATGACTGTAAGTACTGTAAATGGCTTATTCAGTGGATGATGTTTTGAGGTCTTTGTATTTTGATAAAGTGTTTTGTGCTTTGCAGCACACTGTATAGCTTTTTGGTTTGTGGGTGGACATACCTGCTGTGTGTGTGGAGTGTGTGTGAGTTTTTCAATCAAAATTGAGTTTTTCTCTGCTGGTGTAAGGTATTGAGAAAAGTTTTTATGGTTAAGAGCTTTGAGTTTTTAGTTTTAGGAAATATGTGTTTGGAGAAATTGTCACAGACTGCTCCGCACCCCACAAGTCACGTGGTACGGCCCGCCGCGTGCAGGGGAATTCACAGGCGTACTGTTCTGTAACCACGCCCCCACACGTGTACACACGTGCCCAGGGTTTAATGCTGCGTGTTAGTTTGTCTATTTAAACCCCGTCAGTGTGTACGCCCGCGTTGGCCATTATCGCTACCTTGTATAACTGTTGATACATGTAATCATCGCTGTAGCTGTAACGTCTGTTTGTGTCATCACCGTTTCATGTGTATATGTTAGTCGTTAAATGTTAAACGTGTTATCAAGTTCAACCTAAGTGTTATGTGAGTGCCGGTTTTGTTGTATGTGTTTAATGTTATTAAACGTCTTGCACCATCGAGGAAGTCTGTGCGTCCTGCCCGCGCCCTGCGGCACTCGGGCCAGCAGCGTAACAGAAACCTGTATTACCAATTAGAGAAAAAAACCCCCTGTAAACTCACACACTAATTCAGAAAAAAACTTGGCAAAAACCAAACAAAAATTAAGTATAAAGACTGCAGAGAGGAAGAGACAAAGGAAGACATAGAGGAATGGGGACGACCAAGAAATCTTTCTAATGACATTTGAACATTTTTGGTGGACAGTGTCATAAACCATGGAATGAGAGTGAGAAAAAGCTGGGCTGGAGTCATAAGGACCTTTTGTCTTGAGAACAGGTAAGCTTTGTAAATTCATACACTGTCTTTCTTACACACTGTGTTTCTGATAAAAGCCCCAGCTTATAGTATTTACTTACAGTATTTCTTCCTACAGAATAGGGAAGTGGGAGGTGGTGGGAGATCACAATTGTTTAACCCAGACCAAGTGTTTTGACAAATAACAGTAGCACACTCCGGGATATCCAAAGACACATCATAGAGTACAATGTGGTGTATCCCACATAAGGAATGTTGCCATATCCACTATTGATCTCATGCTTAAAAGTCAGAGTATGCATGTAGCAAATATACTGAGTTCCATTTGAGAGGAACTCTGAACATATAAAAGAGATGCAATATGTGTTGGCATAAGTATGTATCTGTTGTATACTGTAAAAACTACCGTAAGTACAATATCAGTTGTGTGGCTACTGATTTACCGTAAACATTGTATTTTCTTCATTCAGAGAATGGAGAGCTTCCTGCAGGTCCTCACCCAGTGGAATATTTCTATCAATGCAGAGGAAGAAACTTCACTGAGAAAATGGAAATAGTGGAAGTCCGTGGGCAAAGAGGGGGAAATATAACCATCTGTGTTGCAATTAGTATACAAGGGGTGGTTCATCGCCCCGCAACCATTGCCCTATAAAACACAGCACTCCTTCTAGAATCCCTCCAAAGTCTGTATGACATTTTCTTCCCACCTCCAGAGTGACAGCACAGTAGTACACCCAAAGCCTCCTGTGTTGTTATATCGGAAAATGTAAGTTTCCATCATGCACGTGCCATTAAAGAATGATTCACCACACATTCACAATATTGCATTTCCCTCTGTTATGTAATACAGCATCTCAAAAGTTTGTTTTGTTACATGAATGAACATATGTAAACATGTAACATATAACTGTAAATATGTTCAATTACAAGATGGAACTGTACATTGTGTACGTACATATATACATATCCATATATACATTGTACATTGTGTATATAAACATAATATACATATATTGTACATACATTGTTAATATATTTCTGTATATATATAGATATATATTTCTCTATGCACCCCTGTTTTTCTTTTTCCTCAGCTCTCTCAACTATTTCACTGCGAGTTATACTGTGTATGACTATGTATGTGACAAATAAACCAAACTTGAACTTGAAAACCAATGACTAAGTAATTTATTTATCTTTAACGTCTTTGTATTTTGATAAAGTGTGTTTAACATTTTGGAGCACACAGTATAAAAGTGTGGTTTGTGTTTGTACATGCCTGCTGTATGTGTGAGGTATTTTGTGTGAATTATTTGATTCTGTGTAGAGTATTTCAGTCAAAAGGGAGTTTTTTATTTGTTGTTAGGTTGTTATGTTAGGTTCTGAGATTAGTTTGGTTAAGAGCTTGTGTAATATTCTGAGAAATGTGTATAACCAATCAGAAAAAAAACAAACCTTTAATTATTCTCTTTTTTGTTTATCTCCTGTAATTAATTTTGTGGTGTCTGCTACTGACGTGGCAGGGAGGGCATAGCTAGGTCTACCAGTATGGGGTACACCTCCCTGCAGACAGTAAATTAGTTTAGGTGTTTACAGTTTTTTACAAATGCTTAAAAATTTTGAAAACAGGGCTCATTTTATCAAAAACATTACACATAATTCACAAAGCCACACACAAAAGTAGCAGGGCACCTCGGATCTTATGCAAAATGAATCACTTCATTTCTGTTTTTTAATTACATATTCTAGGTTTGATTTTATTCAGAGATACTGTTAGAGTAAATTACATAAATAATCAAATACAACACAAAAGTCCAGTATTGCACACTGACAAATGTTTATTCATCTCCATACTGCAACACCAGTCAATACATCCATGCATTTCCAAAAGTTACATTTTGCACTGAATTTCAGAACAAAACATATTCTAAATAGAATACAGTACATAAACACAGTGTGTTTGAATTTATGGAGACAAAAAAAGAAAGCATATTTTTTTGGAAAAAACCCCCCAAAACAATCATCTCTTTAGATGGATTTAGCACTTCATCCACAACACAGGCTATGTCCTCTCTCACAAGACAGCGAGGCAAGAGTCTTCCTGAATGGTACATTTGGTCACAGGCCTCCTCCATGGCTCCAAGGCTGTGGATTGTATTACAGACAATAACTCCTCAGAGAGGTTAAGGAAGGAGATTATGGTGAGAGGTATTGGAGTGTAAATTGTGAATACTGATAATCAGTTTTGGTTGCTGTATCTATTATCAGATGTACATCTATTAGTATGTACAGTCTTTTTACATACACCCTTTATGATAACTAAATCCAAAATATGCCCGTCAATCTATGTTGGCATTGATGCATGTTGTGAGTAAGACATTGATTCAATATATTTTATAATATCCACTGTTTACAATCCAGAGTAATATCAATGTATAACTTCAAAATCTCTAGTTAGGAGAGATTTATCGTCATTGGCTAACAGAACAGTCAATAGTTCATAAAATCAAGCAAGGAACTCCATATAACTTGGTGGTCTAAAAATAACTATAAATATTGATATTGGTTTTTGGTATACCACAAGAGCTACGTGTTCAGAAGATGAATTCCAGATGTGAAATGCATGTTCCCACTGAGTCAAAGGTGTTCCATTTGCAGATAACAATGTTTCAGTAAGAAAAAAATAAAAGTAACCTCATGATCAAGTATTAGCTGACCAATAAGACATGCTTTTTATAATAGACCTAATATTTATTTAGTGTTGTTTAAGGTGTGTCTGTGAGCTTAATAAGGATATAGCTGGTGAAAGTGAGTTTAATCAAATTATTAATGAATATTATTAATGATTATTATAATCAAATTAGGAATGAACAGTTAACAGTTTAACAGTTATCCACTATAGGCTGAATAGATTGGGTATCTAATTATAAATTGCATACATTAGAAACAGCAAAGAATATGTTGTATGCTAAAATTCTCCCCAGAAAATGTCATCTATCTTAGGACCAGGAAATGCTTAGGTGGAGCAACAGCTGATGTTTTTAACAATAGCTGATTACTAGTGTAGAAGGCTATTATCTTACGGGCAGATCATAGCACACAGTCCACCTTGATGTTACCTGGGAGTGACCCGGCAGAATCAGGGTGAGCAGGGGCTCACGGGCTGTGGTCATCTTTCTGCTTGTCTTAAAACTATGGTGGCGAATGAGAGCGATGAATATCATAGGGTTTTTTGCTTGATTGTACTTGATTTGGTGAAGAATGGCTATTCTGCTCTCAAGTTCTGTAATCTTCACAATCAGTTGAAAGCAAACATCACATCCAGAAGAATCAGTGAGTGGTAATTTTTAAAGAATACTAAGAAGCCAATAGCATTTTCTCCTGATTCTAGCCTAAAGTCAAATCACACTAACAGGCGAAAAATCCACCATGTTATCCGGTTAAACAGGAAATATAGAATATTCATGTATATAGTTCTCCTCATGCAGAGTGGACTCAAGCACAAGCTGAGATGTGACAACCTAACAAACACAAACACTCTCACATAGAGCTCCTTGCAAAGAAAGGTACTGAAGAGATAAGGCCACAGGTGCACAGAGAGCAAGGTAAGTCTAGACATGAATCCCTTTCCCATCAGTATCTCAAAGGGAAATTATGAATCCTTGTTTGCATTCTGGCCAGCTTGTTAGCAAAATGAGGGCTGTATTTATGTGCTGGCACCACATACAGTATATATTTAGATTCCGGGCCTCTAGACCTGACCTTGCTGGACTACAAGAAGGTGTCCCCATGTTAGCAGGCCAAACAAAAAATAATATTTGTGTATACTCATTAGAGAACCTCCCCATGCTCCAGTATATTAGGATGTCCTCATATAAGACCTTTGTTTGAATTGTCTGACCAAATAAGCACTTACCACAAAGACTCTTTGGAGCCTAAGAAATCTGTTAGAACCCAGAGGAAGTGCATATCAGTCCTTGGGGAAGAAAAGGTTGCTTTTCCCCTCTTAAAGATATGTTTCTTTCCCTTAGACACCTGTGTGCTTTAATTACCACACATTAGACCCCTTTATATCCAGTTTGGGTGATGACATAGGAAGGGAGGGGTAGCACAAAATTGGTTGCTTGAAATTGTAAACTATTTTTTTTTAATTAAAGACTCTTCATTTGGGTAAAATATTTGTTTATTGATTAATTCATCTTTGATGTTCTGTATGAATTTCAACCAATCCAGTGAAAAATAAGCAGTCAGTGAGTCTTAGAATGCACATGCAAATAATTGAAAAAGTCATGAGATTTTGCTCAGAGGGCCTAAAAAACTAAAAAACTAAATCATAACTACAAAAGTATTTCTTAGAGAAGCGCTATGGGATTTTGCAAAATCTCATGAATTTATAGATGTTTTCTATGATTTTCTTCAAGAAAACCCATAACATGGACTGGGAGGTCTAGGTGAGTGGAATGGCCCTTAAGAGAAGACAATCCTGTTTGGGTTTAAGGCCAAACTGTTTGGAGATAAGTCCCTTCCATTTGGGGTTGATCCAGCCTCCAGGAGTACTTTAATTAATTCCTCTGCTTCTTTATTCACTTTCTCTTTTAGAAATGATCCCAAATGTAGCTAATTGCTAGTTAGCTATTGTAGGTTACTACATATTTATTTATTTTACTACATATTTACTATTTGCCACAGTTCAGACTCATCTTTTAATGAAAGAAATGGGTCAGACCTTTTTCTCTCTCTTTCTGCTCCCTTTCATTTTTTTTTTCACTAAACCCTTTCATTTCTTAAATCCTGATTTTGGATTTTAACCTGGCCTGAATTACCAACTGCTATCTAGGCAAGAATGTAGAAATTAAAGGATAGTTTGACTTGAGGAGGCTCAAACCACTTTTGCTTTTGATAGGGGTTAGGGGAGAAATCAGAATCAGAATCAGGTTTATTGGCCAAGTATGTGGACACACACAAGAAATTTGGTTCTGGCTGTGAACCTTTAAGCAATACAGGCAATCAACATATAATACACATTATACAAGCAATATACAGATCATGGAACCAGTGGATTATGGAACTAGTCAGCTATTTATGAATGTGATGGCATGAGGGAAGAAACTGCTCCTGTGTCTGGTAGTTTTAGTGTACAGGGGTCTATAGCACCTGCTGGAGGGGAGGGGTTGAGCAAGGTCGTGTCCAGGGTGTGAGGGATCTATAATGATTTTTCCTGCCTATTTCCTGGTTCTTGGGGAGTACAAGTCCTGGAGAGAGAGCAAGGGAGCACCAATGACCTTTCTTGATATCCTCACTTTTCGCTGCAGTCTGTTACTTTCATGTTTACTGGCTGCTCCGAACAAAACAGTGTAGTACTGACTCAGTGGCTCCTGTGGTAGATGATACTTCCTTAGTTGTATCAGTATGAACATCTTCTACTGGTCCTTTTTGAGGATGATGTTGTTTGACTTGATGTTGGTCTCCCATTTTTTGGGTTTTGGGAAATGGTAGTTACCAGAAACATGAAGGACTCCAAGGTTGACATAGGGCTGTTAGATATTGTAAGGGGGATGGTCTTCTAGTTTGTAATGTCTTGCAGGCCTCACCACACTGATGAAGGGCTGTTTGCTGAAAATCTGTTTTTTCTGCTTAGCCACTCTGATCTCTTTCATCACTGAGTTCATGGCCTGCTTGAATAGGGCTATATCCCCACTTCTGTAGGCATCCTCCTTGATCTGATGAAGTTGTCTTAGCATGACTGTGAACTATGACTTGTTATTGTTGAATGTGTGATTTTGGTTTTGGCACACACCTCTTCACAAAAGCTGATGTACGATGTCACAATGTCAGTCAGTTAGTTCTTCCAGGTTACAATGAAATTAAATGAAAATAAACAACATGCAAATAAACAGAACTTATGATGGACGACACAGTGTGGTATTACTTACCGCTACAATGACAGAACATTAAAAAAACAAAACAAAACCAATTTATTTCCCAAGGCTATTGGAGCAGACCCCATCCAGGGAGGGCTCCAGGTAGTCATGTCCACCATTATTTGTCTGACACCCTTGCATATACAAGTACAAATGTAATTCTGGACAGGAAGGGTCCAGCATAAAAGATGGGAGGTATAAAAAACATTTCTTGCGCTCTATACGGCAGCATGAGTTTGAGTGTCAGCATCAGGTAAGCACCAATGTCATCTAGCATCTGGGAAGTGAGTACCATGTAAAAAGTATATTGTTGGAAAACAATTCATTTGAAAGTACATCAGCCAATTTGGATTCTTGTTGGTGATTATTCTACTGTACTACTGTGCAAGTGATTTTTTTGGGGCTGCATTTTCTTTTAACCAAACACTGCTTCTTCAATTATATACAAGAAGAGCTAATGTGAAGGTAGTGGTGACGACTCTCCAACAGAACACTTCTTTGGTGTATGCAGGATGAAGATCTGTTCCTTTTTGGATGTGCTACTTCTGAGTGTTATTCTAAGACCTATTTTGACTTTTTGTTCCATGAATGTCTTCACATCTTGTAAATCTGCTGCTGCTGCACATTTGTAAATCGTGTAGTTTTTGTTTCACATATTGGTAGTTGCCGTTTCTGTGGGGACTCTGGGTTTTGTTACTGTTTTGTGTTAGGGAGTTGGTGTAGTCCTGTGTGGTTGTTTCTTTTTATGTGTAGTCTTGAATATTGTTTTGTTCTTTTGTTCCTGCTGTGGGTTTTGTTTGTTGTTTTGGCATGGGTCTCTCCTGAAGACATTTGCACCAGCTGTACATATTTGTCACAACTTCTATATTTTGTGCATAACACACTGGCAAGTATTGCACTACCATGGTCTTCCCTTGGGTTTTTTTTTTTTCTTTCCACATACATTTGTTAGCTATATACCTCAGCACTCTTCTTACAGTCTTATGGCCTGGGCAAGGTCATAACAGGTCAATTTCAGAGTTGAGCTTTCATAGACCTAACTAAATCCACAATGTAGGAAAGACAAGTCTGAAAAGGTTGTCCAAAGTGATGATACCATTGGTCAGAGTTTAGAGGAGAAGATTATGTTTGGCTTTTCAGAGAAAACTTTCTGCCTGTAGAACATTGCAGTGTCCAGGCTACCGGAGTAGTCATGGTATATTTTTGCAAATGGACCAGAAGACACTCACAGCTTACACAGTTCTGTAGGTCCACATCTTGAGAGATTTTTTTCTCACCAGCCATTTTCCCCAGTTCCACTTGGTCTCCTATCTCCATTTCAATCTTTCACTTTATTTTGAGTTGTCATTGTGTATAAAACGTTCTGTACAAATAAATCTGCCTTGCCTAATATTTTGAAGAATTCATTAATACAGTATTAGTAGTTTTTTTACAATTAGAATGTAAAACCAGGGATTCCCTGTACATCTAGCATACCTGATTCATCCCCTGATTCATCCACAGAATCACAAGTTTTCAAAACTGATATTGATAGCCTCTGTCCATTTTCTGCTGATATCTACTTTTTTTCTTAGCTCAGTTTTATATTCAAATATCTATTCAGTATTACATCTAGAATTTAACTGTAACTGGTTATGGAATGTATTTAATGTGTTTCTCTATGACGCAGAGATTCTGTTCTGGTATCACTGGCTCTGGTGTTTCAAATTTTACCTCTTTAAATTTGTCTTAGTCTGGGATGCAATTAGTGGTCCCAAAGCTGCTTATCAGATTGATTACAGTGACAATTTTTAATGCTGCTGCAAACTCTCAGGCAGTTGGATGAAAGCAGTGACCCACTCCACCCCCCCATATAATAGAAAACAGATTGTGGAGGTGGCAAGGACAAATACAAAATAACATAAAACTACACTCATACGCAGGTGTAAATTATTGGTGGGTTAGTAGAGGTGTTTGCAAGGAGGTTGCATTTTACAGTGTAATAAAATATCCTTTATATTGTGTGCACATCTAAATTAATGGCATATGTTCTAAAATGCTGTCATAAGGTTACAGTCCTGCAGTCAATACAGTCCTGATGCAGACTCCTCAGTGTCATGAGAAAACTCATTTGCCATGGAGGTACTGTACTAAATCTATATGGAAAATGAGAATTGACATTATTTGACAGTCAAAGCCAAAGCAATATGTTTGTGTATATAAACTGAATTTCTAATCAGAAACCCAAGTAATGCACTCCTTGAGATGGTCAATCTGATTGATATTTCTGGATGTTAAGAGCCATCTTCACTGTTTTGATTCTTTCAGACTTATCAAGCTAAATTTTGATAAGGATGCTATGACTGTTTGCCATTCTGGGCACCAGAGGTCCTCGTCCCTAGAATACTGATTGCTCATCATACTCACTTGCTCCCTGTTACCTCAGTCAACCTCTGTATAAGTTTCTCAGCCTGGCGGTGTTTTCTGAAATTTGTAGTTTGTCTCTGTCCTTATATTTGTGTTCAGTAAAGCAGTCTGAGTCCTTCATGTCACACATTTGACATTACATAAGAGTATGAAAATCTCACCTTGATTTTAGGATGTCAAAAGGATGACTGTCAGTGACTGTCATGCCTGCAAACCACTCCCTCCCTAAGACAGTCAATCATTGTTAATCAATAGACCACACTCCTTTAGATGCCTTCACCAGAATACTAACACTCTCCATCTGTTGACTGATTACTTCCTTATATCGACTTGTTACACTCTCTTTTTTTTGAAGTATTGTTTTGCCCTGAGCTGATATACTGTATGTCCTCTAATATGTTTCCGTGTACTCTGGTTCTGACTCGCTTGTGTTGACTGCCTTTTTGCCTTTTGGATAATGTTTTGAACTTCTGGCTTCTGATCTGTGTCTGACTTAGCCTGCATGATCTGTTTTTATCTTTTGTGTGATTATGTTTTTGTACCTCTGACTTATGATCTCTTGGTATTTGACTGCCTTACCTCCTTTTATTTATTGATTTTTTGCTTGCTCTAATAAACTTCGGCCTTACTGTTGGATCCCCTACATCCCTTACAGAATATTGGTCTCATTTGGTAAATTTTTCCTCTCAAGACACTAACTGTGTTTACATACACAGTAGTTATAATTTTGACAATTATTATTGACAGGAACTTCACTTAAGATCAAACTATGTTTTATAAATGAGGACCCAGTATTACGAATTACTGAAATAAATAACTATATTGAAGTAAATAGCATTTCATGTACATTTATGCCATATATGTTTTAAATTGTTCCTTATGGACTTGAGGGATGTCACAAATTATTGGAATGGTAGTCCCCCTCACATAGATTGAATGAGCATATTCATTGGCATTTTTCTTAATCAAAAAGGCCCCAGGCTGCTTCAGTGCCTGCATTTGGTGCTTGGTTACAAGCTACATGTCACCTACAGATGGGATTCAAATCAATATTTTATTGCTTCTCAAAAGAAAGAATCAATGGCCACAGATGTTTGGGAGAAAACACATCCAGTGGGCTGAATAGGGATATACAATTTTTCAGGTAAATACTGTATACACATCTGAGAACCATATAAGTGAGCATATCTCCATAAATTCAGGCATTTTTATCTGTTGCCTGTTTTACCTGCTTTGGACCCTGATGGATTCTGATGTGAAGTGCCATTTTCATTAATATTAACAAAATAAAGTACATTCATAGAAAATGACTTTGTTACCAAGTTGTTTAAAAGTATTTTTCATAAATAGCATATCTTTCTTTGAAAAACTTAATCTTTGCTTTTCTTAAAGGAGTGGACTTGTAACAATAACAATAACAACAACAGATCCATTCATAAATAATAATAATAATAATAATAATAATAATAAAAGGTCCATTGCTGAGTGTTGTTGCAGGAATACTTGTTGATCAGTGTAAATGTGATAAATGGTTAGATGAGGAGAACTTATTGAACATTTACCTATTCTGTGCACCAATAAAGAGTATCTTGTTTACTTACAGCTATTATTATATAGTGAAATCTAGGTAATTAAAAAAATACATGTATGTTTCCTATTGTTCTACACTTAATTAAAATAGGAAAGCACATTACTAGCTAATCATGCCAGAGTTAAAGTTTGTCTCTGTACTAGGTTTCAGGCTCTCTTAATGTGATCTGTAATGTCGAAGTCCCGGGCCATTAGAGCAATTAAAACATTGTAAAGCAGCACACAAATAGGGCATGGCGATTTATCTAATATAGAACTGCATTTACAGAATATTTGTTGAAAAAATAAAATAGCAGGGATAAGGGGGGCAACTGTGATGTTTTGGCTAGCTAGCTACATAAGAGTGCAATACATAACTATCTTCAGTTCATTTTTAACAGTAAAAATTATTTAGTCATTAGCTTGTATTAGCTTAGCTGGACTATGCAAAAAGCTAGACAACGTTAAATCTTGAAAATGTATGAGCTGGTTAGCTAGCTGACCGTTAGCAACAGTGACAACACGATACATTATATTAAGCAATTTGCCTTCTTAAAATTAAAACACAATATTCAAGATAGGCAAATGTCATGTTAAATAGGCTACTTGTACTTATTTCATGCCTCTTTAAGGGTATATTTGCTAAGTCATTCCAAAACCAGTTTGCAATGTACCTAGCTAAGATAACCGTTAATAAAACCTGTACTTCTGAGATGTTTGCGCAGTCATATAAATTAACCCTAGTCGTTAGAATTACTACCATACAGCCTTTTGGTCCTACACACTAGCTAGCGCAGCGTCAAATCCAATTCCGATACGTATTTAAATTAGGGAAGCTGGGTGGGCGGGCACAAGCAGAGGTCCAATCAAACATCAAGGTGGAAGAGCGACCAATCAGCTCTGTGTATTCCTTTCCGTGCTACATGAAACCAGATTGCCCAAATATTAAATTTTCTGCAGCAGGCAGCATCCTGGCAACGTGTCGCCACAGTATACAGTACTGAGTCATATTAGCATGATGATGCGTTTCGTTTCATGATTCAACGATTTCGCTTTGTGGGGAGGCGGGCTATTTCACGGTATCGTTAATAAATCCGTGTAAACCTGTGCTTTTGAGGTTCTCTTACAACTGGAATAGGCTATATTTTACCTTCACTGGAGTAGACTGAGATAATCTAAAAATTGCTGTATAATTTCATGCATGGCTGGTTCCGTTTTATGGCTGTGTCATTTCATGTAAAGGAAACTGCATGGAGTTGCGGCCGCATGTGCAGAATGCGCACATCACATACTGTGAAGCTATAGACAGACACGACATTAAAGATATTAACGTTACGATTTTAGGTGCTTCAACTATTAATGGTTTTATTAGAATTAGCGTTTAACGTTGATCTACATATTGCAAACTTAAGATGCTAGATTTTTCTTTTTATTAAGATGGACCTTGGAATCTTTTCAGATTTAGTGAAAAGAGCCGTGGATTCAAAAGAATGATTCGTTAACGAATCGGACATCTGTAGACGTATGAAAGTTATTTATCTAGTTAGCTGATGCAATTGACCTAACTGCAGTTGCAGCTGTGGAAATAAATGGTGAAAATATTGTTTCGTAAGCAAATTAATAGCATCAACCCTGTGTATGGTTATCGCCAGAAGATTGTTCTTGCGACGGTCCATATTTATGTTCGATTAGTCTTCCAAGTCCTGCAGACAGATTGAAAATGATTTATCTCGAATGTTATTTAGAAAATACAGTTTAATAGTCTGTCCAACCTCCGGTGTTGAACTAAATTCGTCTTTGTCTTCATGATTTTCTCTGCACAGCTCTTTGTGTGGTTCATATTTATGCTTAACGCTTAGGCGTACCTGTTTTACGCTCGATAGCGAACTGCATAATATCGGCCTCTGCTCCACCCATGTTCTTTATCTTATTACATCGTCTTAAAGGTCTGTGCTTACAAAACAGGAATTAGGACCTCTTAATTTTGTTCCTATATAATCCGGACAATAGGAAAAGTATTCACACAGTGGGTAATGCTATTCTGTGTTTTGATTATGAGCGTAGATTTCTTAATCTAGCTAAATTCCTCTGTTTTGTACTGTTTCTGGGTAAAGCCGATCACACCAGACAGGGTAGCGTTAACTGCTGAATGCTGCGAATACGCTCCTGTGGTAATTGTCATATCTTTAATATAAACAAAATATGGTGGACTTCCCAAACTCTGGGAGCGGGCAACATTCATTTCCCTGGGGTACAAAGCTTCAACCCCTTTTGATTCTCTAAACAGAAGCTCGCTCTCAATTAGAGGTTCTAGCGCCGACTAATAGTTTTCAGGAAATAAGTAATAGTGCCCGTTTCCATTTATACATTTGCTCATGCTACTCACTAGATTAATCTGTGTAATATTTTACGCCAGCATGAGACCGCAGCGGTTGCAATATTTATCTCTTCTTGTTATCACGCAATCTAAACCCATAATCAAAATAGAAAACAGCTATCCTAAGATGTATTTTACCCTGCAGCATGAACGGAAAGGTCTATACTAGAGAGAACTAATACTTTATTTAGTATTCATTAGCATTCGAACTTTTCTAAGGTAACAAATGACAAAACTCTTCGCCACATCCCTTCTGGTGTAAAATTGACTTTGCGACTTTTAGATCAATGATTAACGTCTCTAGTGAAAAACGGCTAAAATCAGGGCACATCCGGGGAGGTCTAGCGATGACATGCAAGCTCCTAGCTATCCGTTTATCTTGTGCGTGAAAGAGAATAACGTTAGCTATGGCCTTTGTTGTTTAGCGGGTTCTCTCTCTCTCTCTCTCTCTCTCTCTCTCTCTCTCTCTCTCTCTCTCTCTCTCTCTCTCTCTCTCTCACACACACACACACACACACACACACACACACACACACACACACACACACACACGTTATTTTCTGTAACTGCAATATTAGAAACTAAAATAGTGTTTCCCAAACAGGGTGGCACAGAGATTGGCATGGATTTTTTGAATTCAGGTTTTATTTGTTTAGGTCTACTTAACAATTCAAACAGCACAGCCAGACTGAAGACAAATGAAATTAATGTATAACTAAGTCCTTGAGTCATCACTGAATTTGCTGCACACTTACAGTCTAAAGTAGCAGATGTCAGGGCCCACTGGTGTTAGATGATAAACTGGGTACTATAACTACAGCTAACATATTATCTTGTACAACTAGTTAGACATCATGAGAAAATGTAAGACTGTATATGCAAATTGAAAAAGGTATCTTTTAAAAAATATTCTGCATGAAGCATATTGCAGCACAGAAGCAGAATCCCAGTTCCACTAATGAGGAGGTGATCAGGCATGATCCATGAAGAGCTGGGGGTAGTGGATACATGAGATAAATCCTATGTACATGACATTTACTACAATACTCCTACAGTAACTATGTCATTTCTTAAATTTATGTAAGGAATTTGTTTTATGTTTTCCATTATATGTGCAGCTTGAACACTGCTGAATATACAAATGTATGCATTTTAATTTCACGCCATATGTGCATTTTATCGATAAAATTTTATGTGTCATGTATATCTGCAAAAGTGTCTTTTTGTGTTTTAAAAGTCTTTGTGCTCATAGAGTTGCATTTGTCTTCAGGGTTTGTATTTTTTCTTTTTTCAGAAAAAGAGCACCATGATCCTGCCATGATTTACCTTGAAATCATCCAGGATAGTGTAACGTGAGCTCTTTGACTGTTTTCAACTGCATGAAGTCCATATGTGCTTCTCACACAGCCCGTTACATGTAACAGACAGCAACTGTTCATGGCACTCACCAATTTTTGCTTTCTTTTGTGTCTGTGGTGAGTATGGATTGTAGCACAGTTACCAATCTAGAAAGTCAAGTTTGATTCTGTGTTTGTTTTTATTTTATTCCAGGACTCTCTTGTAAAAGATTTATTGACCTCAATGGGACTTCCTGGTAAAATTAAGGGAAAAACTGTAAACCAGCTAATGATTCTGGCATTCATTTTAACCCATTATCCCTGTGTGTGTGTCATCAGTTCCCAGAAAGCAGTCAACAGGAATAAAGCTGTTTCACTAGGTTAATTTCACAGTTCTTGCTGAGAAATATGAATTTTTTTAACAGCTGGTGTTCTCTTGAACTGTGTGACTCTGGTTGAAAAAATGATTGGGCAAGGGATAATGGAGCAATAAGAGAATAGCTGAATTGCATTGCTGATTTTAAGTGTGAAACTGATTCTCATACCCAAAAGAAATGGGAGCACACTAGTTGTATTGCATCCAGGTATGTCCATAAACATGTAAGAATATTTTTAAAGAATTCACAATACTGAAACTTCATTTACTTCACTGTTGGCTTCCCTAGCTAGATCTTAAAGATCTTACTTTGATGTCATGGCATAACAAGTTCACAGGCAGTATCATATCTGTATTTGAGGACATAGCTTTCAAATATTTGTCTTTTTTTTTTTTTTTTAGCACTTTAGCACATCTAGATAATCTGGCTGTGGTATCTTTTTCAAGAGAGCAGATAGATGCACAGTGGCACTGCTGTCACATATCTCGGGACAGGGACTTTTAGACACTCAAGAAAAGTGCCTTGATCCTGTATCAGAGAGGCTTGCCATAGAAATATCTTTATTAATCAAGCATATCTATGGGAAGACAAAATGTCTGCATTTATCAAATTCCTCATACAGTTTCAAGAATGTTCACATATTCTTGCAGCTACCAGGCCTCATGGCATCATGTAGTTAAGCTAGATCTGTTATTAATGGCTTATGTCTGACAGCTCTCTCCCTATGGAGAGAGGCTTTCCTACTTTGTCAAGGTGCAGCCTTAGGCAGAATGTCCTTTCACAAAGTGGTAAAAACAAATGTCTCCTCCAGAGGTCAGGGAGAAAAATACAGGGGAACAAAAGTAGGGTGATCTTAAAAACAGAGAAGACTCCACAGTTTTTGATTGACTGGGTAGCTTACAAGCATTACTTGCCTTTACTGAGGAACTATTTAGTTCTAATCGAGACAGGAAATACATCAGTGGTGTTATACAGGTATAAACAAACTGTGAAATTATGGTATACAGAAAGAATTTCCAAGTAGATAACTAGTGCCTTCCAGTTTGCTTGGATCTCTTATCTCAGGCTTGGAGACAGATGCTGTGTCTGCATGCCATCTGAACATTCTTGGAAAGAGGTTTACCCACTAATGATCAGAGCTGAAAGCTTACAATCAAATTTAATCACCACTATTCAAAATAAAAGAGCATGCTCTTCTAAAGGTCTCTCCTCCTAGAGTGTGTTTTTGTGTAGGGAAGGCGCCTTGAACTACAGGACTAAAGCAAGCAGTAAGGGTTAGAAATAAGTGTTTATCTGGTAGCTATATATGCTTATCATGTTCATATTGATAGCACGTCACCATAACCTTACCCCCTTTCCATAAGCTTTTTGAGGAATATGCATCATTTAAAGCCTGTAGGTAGGCTGGATGCCTCTAAAGGAGCTCACTTCTTGCTCGGAATGTGCTTTACAGCTCCCCATTTGAACCTCTGGTGTCAATGGACATTTCATATGAAATTGCACTGCACCTTGAGCCTCAGCATACTGTGTGGCTGACCTGACCTATCATGAACCCCATTTGTAGCAGGTAAGGTAACTCCCCAACCCTAGGGTGTCTAAGGTGTGATCCATGTCCTACAGGTCGTTGGCTTTTGTGGTCCTCTCAAAATTGTCCACATTTGACTTGCCCTGAACAAACTTACAAGCAGCTATATTCTTAATACTAACAAGATTCAAACCAAAAAGACAGAGACAGTTAAAAAGACTGTCTGAATCCTTTTGGACAATGTGCACAGGTTCCCAAAATAAATTATGGCATCATTCTGTTCTGCAGTGGTGCAGAGTGAAAGAATTACATGGAGTTCTGTTTTTGAGTATATTTGTAACAGTCCTCACAGAACTTTTACAGCTGTGGTTATTTTTGCACGATGTTCTTTCTTCATTTGAAGTATACACTCTGTTTAATGCATATACATTACATAAACTCAAAGTTTTCAAATGTGACAAGTTGCTAGTCACTTTTAGTAATACAGCTCATACTAAGACACTGTTTAAGCAGTGCCTTTCCAACAGGGTTGTAAAGGCCTTTTTCCTAACATATTGCAACAAGGGACTGCTATTACCTAAGATGTTATAAGCACATTCCAAAAGAGTGGTGGCTACCTCATCTGTTCTGTTCAAAGGGGTTTCTGTAGCAGATACTTACAGGAGTCTCTTGAGTGTATTGCTTGGATGGTGTGGCTCAATCAGTGGTTCAGTCTTTTCTTCCTACTGGGACATGGACATGCTAGGACTCTGATTGGCCTCTGCTCTGGAGAATAAGAATATATGTCCATACAATCTTTGCCATACTGGGTGAATTGAATGACAGGAGATATTAAGTTATGAATATATAATTACTGTATAACAGAGAGATTATACATTTGTATTTTATACAATTCTGTGCTAGATCTATTGATCCTTTTATGATGTTCTAAAGTTTAATTTTGGGCTGTTGAGCTATTTCCTGTATTATCAGGATAAAATGCACAGTATCACAAATTCTTGTGTTATAATCTTCTATAACTCATTATAAATGTCATACATTGGTCATTGAAATTTATTATACCCCTGAGATGCGTCACAATCATCCTGGTGATGCTCATCATTATGAATATTATTGGGTTCTAAAAAACAGATCTTAGATGTTCATTTATTGTGAGGTTATAAAAATTACTGGATAGAATTGTCCATGAGATAACACAATATAATCCAGTCAGACCAGTAGTTCACTTTTTTTTTTCCTCATTCATCCAAACTGATAGAAAATGACAATTTTAATGAATGGCCATAAGTAACAAGTTAACTAATTTAATCAGTACAGCAACAGTTAAACCAAAGTTATGTTGAGCATAAAGAAATAATTTACTCTAGTCAATGGTGTAGCCTCAGCCCACTTCTGTAAGTTACAGTTTAGTTTGAATTTACTGTCATTATAATATCAGTAACTGCTTGCCCTGTCCAGGACTTGTAGTGGCCAAGACTACCTGTATTACTTTTTACACTTGTGGGCTATCTAAACAATTATATTGAAAACTTAGTCTTATTGTATTTTTTGTAAATTTCATGGTACATACATTATGTTTATCATTGCTTGCTGTGAGTGATTTTAAAAAAAAGCATAGTCATAGCTTAATCACAGTGGCATTTATAGTTTCCTTTAGCTCAAGATTACTTTTAAGTTCCTAAATAAATTCATGTTACTTTCATGATTGGCTTCTGCAAAGCATGGAGACACTTCTTGGTTGGCCAACTTTGTAATTTTTGTAACCCAACAACAAATGAACTTAAGTGACCCGATTATGACCACAGGTTAGTTATTAATTTATAAGAGATTATAGACATTTATAACACAGGACTTTATTACCCATTATGGGTTGTATCCAGCAAACACAATCATTTATTACAAGAAATAATCTTTAACCCATAAAACATTTTATAACTAGAAAAGGGGGAGGATTTAGGAATAAAAGTGTCGCTGATTTTGATGTGTAAAACCCAAATGTACATTGTCTCTGATAACTACTAGCCCAGCTTTTTGACATTTTTAAATTTTTCAGTTGTTGTCACCACAACTGTTGTATTTGTGTCACAAGCATGTGTTACATTCCACTATGATAAAGATTGCACCTTGCAGACAACGTTCTTGAAGCACAAACATACATAATACAGCACAGTAAAGCACACCCTCACTCTTCAGGTTTTGACCCCATTATTCCACTTGGAATTTTCTGGCAATTCAACCCCTAGTAATGAATTAAAATTATACAAATATTATTTCGACTAAGGAAATATTATATTCCCATATCTGATTAATCCATTTTCTATTTATGAAGCATATCATCATAAGTCAAAACACCAAATTCAGGCATTTTTAAAATGCATTTAATAATAATTTTGTCACAGTTGATGTGTAACATGTGTAACATTAATGATAGATAAATAAATAAATAAATATTGCACTGTTTCTGATATTGATGAAAAATGTTTAGATTTCCTTACTGAGCCTAAAAATTCCCTTCTCTCTCTCTCTCTCTCTCTCTCTCTCACACACACACACAGACACACACACACACACACACACACACACACACACACATACACAAAACAAAAACAAAAAAACAAAAAACAATGTATGCTTGATTTTGTGAATTTTCAGGACATGGATTTATACATGTTATATATGTATTTTATATACATGTAAATACCTATATCTAGTAAGAATTCCATACCTGTACCTTAACCTCTTTTAATTAAAAGGTAAGCAGCTTTTGTAAAAAGCACTTTCTGTCATTCTAGGTTATGTTACTACTGCTTTTCTCTGTTTCTTCTGCACAGTCAGGACATTTCTGTCTTGAAAATTCATGTAAATAAAACACACAAACTTCATTAATACATAACCTTGGAGGCAAAACCATGATGAGGATTGTTTGAATATGTAGTAAATTGAATATGTAGTACAGGACCATAGAGGTACTGGAATCAAGACATGGTTCGAACTGTCACAAAAAGGTTTCCTAATTTCTATCCATCACAACCTGTAGACCCTGGATAAATATTATTAATAGCATTATTATGGTTCCTCAAACAGCAAAGCATTGCAAGGAATGTTTCAGGAGCCAGAAAGGTTTCCCATATTTATATCAGTGTACCCACAACGACACTCTTAAAAAAACTTTCTGAACTCTTTTTAAGAGTGAGGTAACAAGCATTAACATGTTTAACAAAGTTATTGCAGCTGTATGTTCAACCAAACACATATTTCTCATTTTACCTTATACCAATCGTCTTTTCATGATAACATATATACTCCTTTACTCCTTTTGTACTCCAATGCAGCTGCAGTTTTACTAAAAAAATCATTCAACATGTAACAACTTCTTAAAATGACAAAATACCCCATAAATTATAAATAGTCATGTCATTTTTTGGTGGCAAATTAGCATTCAGCATGTATTGCCTTGGAAATTCAGTTTAGGGCAGAAAGATAAAAATACTCTTTTAAAAATTGAACATCAGTGTGAAACTTCAGGTTGTCTGGTTCAAGGAGTCACATAAAGGAGGAATTCCATACCCTGTCCTGGACAGAAATGATTTGTTTCATCCCCTTTAAAGACCAAATTCATAGACAATCTAAGATGTTGACTTGATGTCTGTGTAAGCTTTGGTTATGTGTCTATGACCTCACGAGGAGGTGATAGCTCTTCAGGCAGACTTGTTGTAGCATTTGGCAGAGTTTGGTTATGTGGTACTGAGTTTTGCTGGATCTCCATAGCAATGCCTGCAGGATCTTGTGGTGAGAACTCCTTTACTTGGCGGCGGTACTCCAGAAATGTGCATGCCTTGGTGGCTATTGCCACCACATTCTTCCCAATGAATATGGTGGAAACTCGGCTGTCCTGGAACAGCACCATGTTGACTCCACGAATTAGAATAGTAACAATGTTAATGGTGACCAGGCTGAGCACAGGGTAGAGCATCATCTTCTGTGGTGAGACATGCTCACCTTGTACACTGATCTCACTTAGAGACACACATGGTAGAATCAGCAGCAGGATGTAACAATAGAAGAACATGAGTCCCTCAGCCCAGATTGGCAATCCTGTTCGCTGTGGCTCCCACAGGTTGGCCTGGATATCCAACACATCCAGAAGGTCAAGTGCCACCCAGAACAATCGACCTCGCATGTCTTCCTTTTTCCGGAAAGTTCTCACATATTCCATGCTGTCCAAGGCCACTAGGACAAGATAGAGCCCTGGAACACAAACTGAAAGCAACAAAGTCAAAGCTTTTCGAGCGACAGTTTCCAGACTTTTGCGGTCAGTCTTGTAGTTCTGGAAGACAAAATAGAGTTTGATCTCCAGAACAAAGATATAAAGGAACCAGAGGATCATGGCATAGCCACGCTTTGCAGTCCTAACTTCAGCCCCCACCCACACAGCAACATAACGTAAAACTATGAGGAAGCAGATGTCCCCTACCAGGACAATGATGCAAACACCGATTTTACGTGGACCCTGGTTCTGCTCCACCAGATAGGCATCCATAAAAGCCATGCTGGTCATGATAACAATGGTGGTTAGACAAACATGACGTTTGTCAGGGGGTGGCAGAACCATGGTGAGGGTCCCTCTGCTCTCACTTCAATCCCTCAGTTCACTTAATTAAAATAAAAAAGGAATAAACAGGAATGGTATTCCTGATAAAAACCCCCAAAATAGCTAGAATGTTATTTCATGTTTAGAAAGGTCTAGACCTCCATTAATGCGGGTCATTAATGTGAGTAAAAATTGGTAAATCTATGTGATGCAGTGGCAAACATGTACTTTCAGTGAAATTCCATTGAGTCTGTAGTGTTCTTTCAGTCCTTCTGTGTTTTCATGGCTTTATGCAGCTCCTAACCACCATTGCTGAGCCTTTTGGATCCATCCTTGCCTCTGGGGTTGTGTGGTAGAATATCTGCACACATGTATCTTCAGATGAGATGAGTTGCAGTGTCTTTTTGCTGCTCGCCTGACAGACATACACTCATTCATTTGTGTCATCTGACCCAGAAAAGCAGCATGGTTGAGTATGCAGGCCCCAGAGGCCACTCTGGAACAGTTAGCTTTAAAGTGAGCAGAATGCACTAGAACTCAATAGATGGAATCTGCTTCATCTGTTCTGCTGCTGACTCTAGATGAAAAGTGGTCCAGTTCGTGGTGGGGCCTGGTGAGGAAGCTGCAGGCTCTTTTTTGGATTTGCTGGTACAAAAATTCTGTGAATAAGAGAAGTTGATAAGTCAGAAGTTTGTGGTGCACTTTAGAAGTAAAACATTAGGTGTCAGTGTTGTGATGTGGTTTAATCAAGTAAAGCCTTTCTGTGCCTCTATATTTAAGTTTTCTCATCGGGAAAATATGTCAAGTACACAACATTTATATTAACATTTAAAAAAATACCAGCATATGAACATTTACAGGTTACTATCATGAATAAGTGGTGCAGTGTAACACCAAGTTTTTCTAACTACATATTAATTCATGACTTCATGACTATCAATTCAACAACGTAAAGATGAATATTTTAACAAATGAAATTTTCCTCTGAGGTTGGTTAGGCTGTATTTCAGCAGCAGTAGAATACTAGTGCCTAATGCATGTGCATAGATAACAAAGGCTGATATAGGACTGTCTGATAGTTTGTTACAGGAATATCTCCACCTAATGCTCTCCTCAAGCTCAGAGCCGGTAGGTTCCATAGCAACCACTTCTATTAAGAAGTGATGATGAGCTGAAAGCAGTGGGGGACCCTTGGATTTCTGAGAGATGTGAGATTATTCACTGAGCAGGAGAGTGAGACTCTGCACTGAATATAATTGTGAGAGGTAACATGGACTGAAAGACAATGACCAAAATTTAACTTGGGAACTGAGTGTGCATGATGTTTTCAATGTTGTTGCCAAAGTCAATTTGTTTCATAAAATGTATGCAAAGTAATGGATTCACTTACATCGGCTTCATGCCTTTGAATCACTCCATGGAAATGCAACCTAAAATCAACACCAACTGTTCTGTACTTTCCTGATGTACCTAAAATAATTATTATTTATTATCAATAATTATCGTTATCATAAAAATCACCTTACTCAAATATCTAATATACCATTTTACTTCCACTTCTGTAAATTCTGTACAGTAATTTTTAGGTCTAAACGAATTTTATTGTGATAGTGGCAAGCCGCTGTAGTGTTTTTCCTGGCTGGTGAGAAAGTGATGGTTATTGAAAGGTATGTCGCAATCTGGTGTCTCCACTTATGAAATTTGATGTACAGGATGAAAAAGTTCCAGAGGAAATTCTATATGTCTCAGCGAATGATTGATTTTTATGTCAGAGAAAATGAATTTGTTTTGTCACACTCTGTAAATCATTATCTGGATACAGATGAATAGGCATACTGCTAACTGATAGAGGTACTGGCAAAAAAGGACTGCTGCACTCAAGATACATACACATACCAACAACTCTCCCTTTCCTTCTCTCTGTCTCTGACACACACACACACACACACACACACACACACACACCTACACACACACACACACACACACACTTGCACATACTTTTACTCTGTGGAGAAGGTTTCAAAGTGGAGGCTTTAAATCAAGCGTTTAATTAAAATGGCAACACACATTGGTACTAGTAAATATCTGCACTAGAGAGGTAATGAAGCGAGCTCATCAGGCCAATCAATGCACACAAAGGGCACATTCCCCTCTAAGCAATTGCAATGACAGGCCTCTGTCTGTGCTAGCAAATAACCCCTGCAGTTTATTCAACATATTCATAAGACTGACGCAACACACCATGTGGTAGCAAATTCTTTTTGAACTTGCAGATTCAATCTACTGTTTATTCAAACCATTCCATCTACAGAATTGGATAAAACAGCATGATTACTACACTGTCATACCTAAACAATACATAATAAAATATATATTGGGTGTCTGAGTCCTTTATAAAGAAAGGTAAGAAAGGTATCTCTTAGTGTGGTCCCAAAAATTGATGCAGTAATTTACGTATACTAGAGGAACGCCAAGACGATCATGGGTGTCTCGCCTTCTAGGGCCTTGTCTGCAGCTGGATTTTTACAAAGTCTTTCATCACAAAACATTACAAAAATGGAACCAAATAAATTATGCCAAGATTTTTAAAAAGATTTTCAACATATAAAACATATTAGCTTTGGCATGATAAATGTTTAATTGTCTTATGTGAAAAATCAGTTTTTATACTATACAATGCATTCATTCCTAATATACAGCTCTTCATTTATATGCTCTGAGAAAAAAAAAATCAGTGACCAAGTGACTAAAATATGACTATGTGACTATGATAACCTGAACCTCTTTGTAAAAATTAAATTTTATGTAATAATTAGAAATGGTACTGAGCTAAATACATTAAACAAGCAGGACAGTCTACTCTAGACCTGGGTATGGTAGAAAATGTGCTCATGACATTTATGTAAGGAAGTAAATCAGGGTGAGTTTCTGAATACACTTCAGTACATTTCAGACTCAAAGGCACAGACAGATTCAACTATTTCTTCTCTCTTTTTGTGAGGAAAGCTTTTTTAACTGTTTACATTTCAAGGTGATTTGCATTAATCAGCACACAGATATTTAATTAATTTCCAAAGAGAACAAAGTAAATTCATCTTCTCACCAAAATGGATTCGTATGGTAATTGATGTTTAATGTTTATTCTCTCATGCATTCTTAACAAATGGCAAAATGAAGTTCATGTGAATGCTATCTTACATTCTTGGCTCTGTCATATGCACACTCACAGTTCCAGAAAGGAAAGGTTGGTTGTGTGTGTGTTTTCTAATACTTAGGAAAACGGGCAAGAAGGCCATGTTGCTGTGGTAACAGGCATTCTTCAGAGAGATATACCAGTATCTTCAATACAAGACAACAATAATGAGCGTGACTTGTGGTTCCCTTCAATAATGAAGGATCAAAAAGTCTTTGTGATGTTGTGAAGCAGAGGATATTGCTATCTTCGAATGGTTTTGGTAACATCATATATTACTTCAAAAAATGTATTCTGAGAAAAAAAGAATGTCTTTTATGATACCTATTATGATCTATAAAGTCTGCTGGGGTATAAACATATTCTATATTTTGCCTAGGAATTTTAATTAGATGTTGCTAATGCACATGTTTCAACATGTTTTAGAAAAATGAAATACAGTAATTTCAGAGACTTCCCACTGTAATGGTTAATGGGATCTTTTTTATGTCCAGCATTCCATTATCTCATCTTTTCCATTCTTTGCCCAACAGCCTTTTTTCACCCCTTTGACTCCATCTTCTGGTCTAATTTGCAGCAGTCCTTCTGCCATCAATATGAGATGTTGAGGAGAGTGCTCTCAAAGTCTATCCAAATCTCCTTCAATTCATTGACTGACCTCTCTCTATTCTCCAAATTCATCCCCTTAAATTAAAATCATAGAATGGCACAATAGGAAAAACCTTAAAAAGAAATGAGCATGGCTTCAAACATGGTTTTGTATCCCTCTCTCCAAAAGTACATTGGGCTCTATGTGCATATCACTGGATGCGTAAGGGGACACTGTGAGTAGGTCAGTATGAAACAAACAGAGCCGAATGGAAGGAAATAAAGCAAAGGAGAATCATATGGCAATCTGGCCCAGCCCATGGACCCCTCCAGTAATCATATCAACATTTTCGCCTGGGCTGGCCTGTGCAGTGAACAACTGCTCCCCATGGAGCTATATCAGCAGGAGCAGTCTGAGCTCAGCAAGGAAGACTCATAATGCTGTCTCCCCTGTAGCCTAGACCCATCCTTTAAGCCAGAGAGAGAGAGAGACCGGAGAGGGGGTGGCATGGGGAGGAGAGAAATTAAGAAAGAGAGAACAAATTGGAATGCTAATTGACAGTGAGCTGGCATGTTTGCTGCTCTTCTCTTGTCCTCAGTTACAGCTCTGGAGGCTGGCCCAGCTGCTGGACACTACTGTGTTTTTCTGAAATGCTTCTCCAACTTGGCAGAATGCATCCTGATGCTCTCAATGTGCTTTTCACACCGGCAAGAGCAGGCAACAGATGAATGTGAAATGGGAAATATTGAAGCAGTCAGGGGTTAGGCCCAGAGCACCACTACTTTCCTCTCTCAGCCTTGACTTCATTCATCCTGTGCTTTAAAATATGGTCTTCTGTGACCAGCTGTAAAGCTACATCATAGTGTGTCGGTTATAGCTGGGAGTTATACATTCTCTTAAGCATGCCATTGTAACAGGGAAAGCTCAAGGTAGATAGCATCATCTGGTCGGACTGTTGCAGGTTCAGAATCTCCCAGCTGAAAAAAAATGCTGAATACTGTTCACAATGCAAGATTTATCTGGACAGATCATCAAAGTAAGACCCTGTTGGGTTCAAGCCAGACATGCTTGGCAGTCTGCATGGAGCCTGTAGGTGTCCTTGTAACAGCTGGTATGGGATGACTTGTAAAGAGAAGTGTACTTGGTCATGCTTTGAAAACTAAATGACGGCACTTTTACAAGCTTTTTTTGTGAAACAGAAGGTAGATTTTGAGCTCTTTGCAAAGTGAACTAGTGCATTTTTGACCCAACAGTACATTTGGCTATTGCAGTGTTGTTGATTTCTGCTCATTGCTGACATATTGTGTAGTCATTAGTCAAACAATCAGAAAACTTGAAAAATCAGGATACACTGACAAATTGTTCAAGGGATAAAATCTGTATGCAACACCTTATTGGCAACAACGAACAAAATTACAAAAAGTATTGTCAATACATGCTTGTAAAATTATCCACTGCCAGTGTAACAGTGATCAATAAATCAACATTGGTGGTTTACACTACCTTAAGACAGCACCGGTTCATGAAGCACTGCAATTAATTGAAATTGTACTGAAACTGCTAACATTTGAAAGGGAAGTACCACTGTCACAGTGTCTTAACTGGGCAAAAAAGCTTTTTTTCCCCCCAAAAAAAGAGGTGCATGTAAGATTAAAAAGTATTAAAAAGTAAGATTAAGATCATAAAATTGTTATTTATTAATTTGATCTAGATCTTCCAAAATTTAGGTTCTCCTTGAGCAATAGTACATTTTGCTTGGTCCTTCTAGTGGCTTGTCAATCACAGTATTTAAATTTATGGGGTGTTGTTACAAAATGACTATGCATCCCAATTTATTCTGCATCTGATAACCTATTGACTTACTTCTTTGAACACAGCACTGCCAAAGAAACCAGAAAACACTGACAATAGCATGCACATTGCTTAATATGCTGATTTTCTGCTGTGTCAAGTTATATCTGCCAGGGTGTAAAAGAAAAAAAGTAATGAAAAAAAGCTGTCTGGGGGAAATGTTAGGTATGCTGTATGATCTTCTTTAGCTCCAGTGATAGCTACACAAAGACTGCTGTTCAGATATTAAATAGTCATAAACAGTCAGAGTCTAAACCAGGATCTGATGGTACATCAAGAGCAAAGCTGCAGGCTCAATGTTTCAGAAAGCGAACATTCCTTTTTATCCTCAGACTTAACTTTCCTACCCTGTACCTACCCTAGTCTTTTCTGTTCTCCCTCTTTTCCTTTTTCCATCCCTCTTTTTGCACCTTTGTCAGTGACCGTTATTTGGGCTGACTCCACTCAGCTCTTCTCTTTAATATCAAGTTCTTTGCCATGTCTCTGGCTCAAGACTTTCAACTTCCTTCAAATCTTCAGGGTTTCTTTGTCTCTGTGCAACTTTTGCCTGCCCTTTAAACTTCTTTTTCAGAAGCTTTTTACCAGTGTTTTTAGAGGTCAGCTGGGATCAGAGCTTTCTTGTTCTGACAGGAGTGAAAGGCAGTCAGCAACAACTCTTGTGCAGGTAGCCTTTCCCCATTCTCTCATTCAGCCCTCCTCACAACTTCTGACCTTTGAGTAGATTTTAGCCCTGGTTGAAATGGGCCCTGTTTGATCACGCCTCTGTCTGAAGAACATGAGAGATATAACAATGTTTGTAGCTTGGCACTACATTCTAATTTGAGATGCGTTGCACTTCATTGCTCTTGTGTTCTAAACCTCAGAATCTGCACAGTCACACAGTCAAGATCCCTCCTAAATTCAATTTCCAGACATCATCATGCAGGCATGCACTCACTGTGAGGATTTATGTTTTAATTTCCTCTATTGTAATGCTATGCCCCCTCTACAAGCTCGTTCATCCTATGCATTTTGCCAAAAGAATCAGACCTTGGTGGGAGGTGAAGCCCAGAGGCAATTGCTTATGGGAGGTATTTGTCCTCTCTCATCTCTTTCACTTGCTCTATCACAGCACCTCACTCTGCTTTTAGTGTTCTTGGTCGTACTTGGCAGAAAGAATCGCAGAAGCTAAGGTATAACAAGCTCGGTGTTTCGAGTCATCTCACGTCTATAAGATGTTTTATCTCTGTGTGACACTGCTGTTTCCAGTGTGTTGCAGTGAGGAAGGGCAGAGTGTATCCTCTCCTCTTTTCTTTGTGGCAACTCTGGCTAAGAATGACATGCAGTTTGCAGCTAGCAGAGTGCAGTGGGGTTAAGGAAATCCAGAAGAACTGAGAGGTTCAAAGGAGCTGAAGAATAAACAACAATGGCTGCAAGATTACCAAATTGGTTGCTGGAAATGAGGGTCAATTTTCAAGTAGCTGCCTCCTCTTAATTACTGGTGTAAATGTTTGACGGGCTTAATTTATAATTTACCTAAAATTATGTGTTTGCCATATGCTGTTTAAGCAGTATATAAATAGATGAAATTATCATGTATTAATTATATATCAGCATATAAATAACATGATATATTGAGTATATATTCTTGACTTGTGATTTAAATACCAAAATGGAAGAAATATCATAATGCCTTGCTGCACATCTAGGTATCTTACCATGAACAGGTAAAAGATGTCTGCTAGGGCTGGCAGTGTCAAATGGCAATGTGAATGACAAAAACATTATTTCCCGCTTTCTTTGCCTTC
Organism: Electrophorus electricus; assembly: GCF_041902795.1. Lineage (NCBI taxonomy): Eukaryota > Metazoa > Chordata > Actinopteri > Gymnotiformes > Gymnotidae > Electrophorus > Electrophorus electricus. Next base: position 27,129,103 of record NC_137506.1, on the reverse strand, counting down.
GTTGGCTCTTATTTGTGTTATTGATGTTGTTATAGTGATACAGTGATTTGTTTACTGATCTCCAAAAACAGAAAAGCTGCTCTTCTTTACCCATAGATGTCATTTTAAAGACAATTCTGGATAAATCAGGTGAGCCCCTTAGCATATATGGAATTTTTTGGGCCATCAATTTACAATTATCACGAATGCACAGTAATCTGTGAACAGAGTTGTGTATGAGTATAATTTATAACCGAAGTGACAGTTATATGAACTGACCAACAAAAATATAACAAATATAAGAACACAAAAATGTCCCTACATGAACTCTATTCTCATATTCTTATACCCCCACCCCCACGTTCCCTTGCATTGTTGGAGGCACATTGGTGACTCAAGGTATAGCTCCACTCTGTTAAGTCTTTATTGCTGTTGGCAGGTTTACATAAGCCTGATATCTCTCTTCTACATATATACGTAGAGTCACAGACAACTCAGATATCCACTTTCTTTTGTCAGTTGTTAAATGGCAAGATCAATGACAACGCGATATTGAACATTCTTGTCCGGCACACCACACTCACTGGAGCAGAACAGTGTGTTAGATTGAAGTGTGCCATTTAAAGCTATTGTCATCTTGGGAACGAACTCTCAGGCTACATCACGCTTTCAGCACGGTCAAAATTGTCAGACATTCTTGCGTGGGTTGGTGAAAGACACCGCTTGTGCACTGACAGACAATTCCAGGAGATCAGAATAAACCTTATGTGGATATTTTGCATAGGATTCACACAATGCATGTGATTCACAGTTACCTGTGCAAAAACAATCCTGAGTATAACTGTGATAAAGTTCTTTGCAAAGTAAATCCAGTAAAGTCACTTGCTAATTGTTATGACAAGTTATATATTTTTATATTTGTTATGAAAAGCTTTCTGTCTGTGAAAATGTTTCTCTTACCTGTTGTTGGATAAAGCATTAGCACTGGAATTTGAAGTTGGTGATAGAAGCAAATGCCTACATAGCAGAGACCATGAAATAAGTTGCAGTTGCAATTGGGTGCTCAGTTTGGCCACGGTGTTGATGAACTGTTTTGGATTGATTGAAAAGTGCCGCCTTGTCAGCAAAACACTGTTTTTTGACAAAGAAGATATACACTGTATACAGTGTACCATATTATACAACTTTGCATATGAATGTATATATGGACCAATTTTATATACATTTATCGGAACCATGTTATACCACATACATAAAGAACAGCCAGAGTTGTGAAAGTGATTGTGAGGCACCAGTGTCAATGAGGTTGTATTTCGGCGGGTGACACCGTTAAATTCATAGTGTGACAGAACAATGTGATGGTGGTTGGGTGGATGTCTTAGCTAATCTCCCATAATAATTCAGAGAAAAAAAAGTGAGATCAAGAAGTCCAAACAGTTCTATTTTAAGACTACTGTATTAAAACATTAAGATGCTAAATATTTGCTTGTAGTCAAATCTCTGTATCTTTGCATGCATCCCCTTGAAATTGCTTACACTATCACTAACCCGGCTCAACATGTAAGAATTCAGACACTATTTTTCCACTTTCTGAGTCTAAACAATACAATTCTGTTATAATTTCTCTGCTCTCTCAAAAATATAGCATCCTGCCAAGGTTGTATGTATAAAAAACACCTGGTAGAAAGTTTCCCCAAGTATTCAGAATTCCTAGTAGACTTTACAGCTTCAGTAAGTGTTGTATCCATACTTCAAGAGGTCCTCAGCTCTGCATAAAGCAATCATGGAGAGATGGCCTATGTCCAGCCAGCTCAAATCAAATCTCTGTACTGCACATTCTCCAGCTGTCTGTACTGACTTTGTGAAAATAATTAGTTAGCAGGGATTAAGAACTGGCAGGGAAATGGACAGTGCCGTCCTGTATCTCAAAATGGTACGTTATGCACATGAGAGCCTGAGGTTAGGAAAGGTCCTGTGGGTTGTAGTTCCATGCTCAGTTCCAATTAGGGAGTACATACCAGAGTATCAGTGATGCTGTGATTAAGATGGAGTGAGTGGTGAAAATTTCAGTGTGAATTCAGATCACTTGCTAGGCAAGGAGGCAGTGTAAATATGATATTTTATATGCAATACCAAACTGTTGAGCATGATCTTAGCTACATCTAGGCAGAGCAAGAGAAATGACATGCCTCAATATATGCACTTTGAATTGCTGTTGAAAGGTGATGTATAAATAAACTTGCCTTCCTTCAAGATGTCTCAGTGTGCAGCAAATCACAACACTTAAATCATAAAATTTAACATTTTTAGTGTTGTATGTGTGTGACTAACAGAGCGGTGGAGGGTGGGCAGTGCAAGTCAGGCACAAAAAAATACACAAAGGCTGAAAGGGCTTGAAGGTCTTCCAGATTGTTTATGTCTGTGTTTGAGTCCTCAAGAGCGGACCCTGAAGGCTCCTTCACCTGGCTAATCTTTGCACTCACTGCAGCAGTCTGGCATGTAGGCTTGAAAATGACTATGGGATGCACGTCAGTGCAGTAGTTTTAATGGATGTTTGTAGTCTCCCTTTAGACTTCTATGATCCAACACCACAGAAGTTTTTTTTCCTTGTTTGTGGAAATGGAAATGACTACAAACTCAAATCCGTACAAATGAAACTGAACGCTTAAATGGTCATGGAGTGTTAAAATCCAGCGCAGCCACAAGAAAAGGAGTGTCACCAAAAAAAAAAAACCCTGCGGGATTAGTTAGTTGCCGCTCTGAATTCATGCTCAGACAAAGGTTGACCGATACTTCCAAAATGTTACTAATGACATATCCTGACAAGGCTCGGACCACGCCTCCAGTGGAATAAATATTAACAGTAGCCCAAGACAAAAGCGGGCTCTCTCGAGTATGCAAGGTTCGTTTTCATTTTTATCTAGACGTAGACAATTACGGAACTCAAAGCAGTTCAGAGAAGGATAATTTGATAAAGATTTGGTAACTGCAGGGCTCATACCTAATCTGACACTTCTGTATGTATGAATATTTAGTGTGAAAGTCTAAATATACATTATTACCACATTGGAACCACTCTTTAATTTTTTTTTTTTTATTTAAAGCACAACACGTTTCACGCTTCCAGTTTAAGCAGGACATAACTGTGTTCGGTGTAGTTCATGACACTGGGTAATTCACAAATCTGCCAGGAACCCTCCTGCAACAAAATGCAATCCACCATAGACTACAGTACCTCGCTGATTCCGATATCCAGGGAGCTGATCCGTTTTGACGGAAGATTGACGCTTTCAGGGTTATTTAATCCGCATGTCTGCATGAGGAGTAGATGAGGTCTAAATACCGACGCGTTACGTAACCACAAGAAAAATACTTCTCTAAAATTAGTTAAACCTTTGACCACCACGTTTAAAATAAAAACGCAAGTAACACGCCGACCGGTCTTCACCAGTCCAAACTACGCTCGTATCTCTCTCTCTCTCTCTCTCCTCCCACCCTCCCATCCACTCCTCTCCTGATTCAGTATTTCAATATCCCCTCCCCCTCCCCTTAGCTGGGAGCATAATTTATTGGCAATTTGCTTAGGTCGAGAAACCTCCCCGCCCTTTGCAATGGTCAGTGCAAAATCTAACTGGAAAAAATTCGTCAATAGTCGTTTGTATGAGCGCGCGCGCGTATGTGTGTCAGAAAGAAAGTGCGCTTGTGTGTGAACTGAGATAGCCAGGAATGTTAATCAGTTTCTCGCAGTTAGAGTCCATTTCTCTTCGAAATTGGGGACACTGGCAGGGCAGCGATTACACCAAAGAAGGCTCCAATTAGTTTCACGTACAGCCTATTTGTTCCCCGCTTTGACATAAAGGCAAAAAAACTTATGTACAGTGTTAGTTAATATACCAATACTGTGTGTGAACATCGTATTATGATTTACATACACATTAAATCTGTTATTTAGCTGAGATAGCACCAAGAATATTTACTTTCATCATATAAACCCGATGACACATCTTCTAAATGAAAAATACAGTGCACATTGGTTTCATCTCCCTCCAATCGCACGTTGTTACGATCCCTGTGGCTCTTCCCTTTGCATGGCTGGAGTCATTATAGAACCACTGAGTGCAATATGTTCTGTGTAGAATTCCACAAACCCCCAACTCTCCAATTATCTATACTGATGGTTGTTATTCGGGTAAAAGTTGTGCATGGAGTATCCAAATACGACATGGAATTGTGCAAGGGAAAAACACATGAGCCCAGTATCTCGATTCTGTTGGCCCTGTTTGAGCAGACATTTATTGGAAGCCGTTGTGGCTGCTGTTTGACTCAATGAAGCGTCATTTAGGGCACGGTCTGACATGTAGATTTAATTAAATTTCACTCCGATTTTATATGCTCTGCTTCCCTCCGCTGGCAGCTCTACAGCAGCCCGGCGCTTGCGCTCTCCCTCTCATTAGCCTTGCCCGCAACTCGGGCAAACCAATTAGCAGCGGTGCGTGTGCACAGACGTTAACGTTTTCTTTGAATTTGCTATAGCGTCTCCATTGTCTGAGAAGTTTATGTAACTATGCAGCTGTTTGCGTTGGTATGGACTATAGATTAAGTCGGATAATTTGATGGTGCAGCCAAAGGCATTAATAAAGTAAACCTTTCTAGCACCAGCCTGACAGAGAGTAGGTTAGTTAGAGCGCTACTTTTATTTTAGATTCAAATATCATGATTCAAAATACATGGACTAGTAAGAATCTAATACTCAGACAAGACACATTTTGATATTTGCTTAATTTGTAAAGTGTTTATTGCTTCTTTCCCTTTCTTATATTCATATTACATATCATATTCATGTCATATTACTCTTTTAAGTACAACAAGATTTGGTTCTTCACATTGTTTGATCTATGAATAATAGTAATGCCACACGGAAATGTGAATTATGGCCATACTGAAAATCTGTGAAGTGATGGCGAGTTCACAAAATGCACAAAATGTGCATGACATCTTCTATTATTACTCATCCATTTTTTCTTGACATATCTGAATGTATGTGTTGAGTATTCATTTTATTGAATTAATTTAATGTAAAAAATCACTGAAGTGAGCATCAGCACAAAACAACATACAGTTATCATTAGCTACCATACGTTTATGGTACCTTTAATACACTGCACATAAATCATTCTGAAAACATGTGGTCTGCTGAAAGTTCACTGAAATAGATATCAGTGAGAAACCTTTGGGTTAAGACAAGGGAGAGTGACACAAAAAGAGTACAAGAAAGCTAGGGGGATGATAGAGTTTATTAGGTGAACAGCCTCATGCTCAAAACCTGCCTCCTCTAGTTATTACTAATCCTAAACCTAGTCTAAGATCCTGTAGAGTTCAGCCATGAGCATATGTAAGCCACATGTGGCATGTTCTGTAAGAAAGTGCTTTACTAGGCTCTGTGGGTCATGATGTTCAGATGTAGATGTATGATTTTTGACTCTGGTTTGCACAATGGAACTAAAATACATTTGAGGGAGGAGTGGAAAGTAGGTTGATTCTACTTTGTCCTTTAAGTAAATCAATGTGTTGCTTGGCTGTTTGCTACTATGCCTGTCTGGAACATTCCAGCTTTGGCTGTGCATTGATTATGCCACTGATCGTTCCTTTTGTTTCAATTGTGTTTAGTTTCTTATATCTCTGTGTGTATACATATAGTTAATGTGTGAACTATTATGTTTTGTGAAGTGTTTCCATGTGATAGTGTCATTAAGCCATGGTCCTTGGTTACCTTAGTTTGTGCATTTCCCATTTTTTAGGCTTTTGTCCTATTTAGCATGCTCCTGATTTAGATCGTGGATCTGCCTTATGTTACTGTGTATGCCTATTATGAACCCCCAGCCAAGGATTATATGACTATTGAAAACACATTAATAATACACACTCATCCTATCACTCTGGATCCCAAATGCTACACTAACATTGGAAAGAAACAGGCAGTTGCTGTGGCCTGGCTTCAGTGGAACAACTGTGAAGGCACATCCTAAGAGAATGCCCTAAATATCAGTACTAAATTCTGCCAAAATATTTGCAATATTTGCCACAAAGTGCCAAAAAACATAGAAAAAGGAAAACTGTTTTACATTCTAGGAAATACATTTTGCAGCCTCCTATTACACAAGGAACAATCAGTGAGGCAAGTCAAAACAAAAATATATTCTTATTTACATCATGTCACTGCAACTTCAAATATTTTGACCACTCTTATCTTTGAAACATCCTTTCACTTCTATCAACATATTTAACTAATATCATTTATAGTTAATACATAGACCTCAGAGGTAAACGAACTTATGTTTAAGACAAAAATGAAAAGAGAAAAAAGATGACATTACTGTAGATACCAAAAATCACACTCCTTCACTTGAGAATAAGACAAAACAGGAAAAAAAAGAAAATAGACCCTCACCCCCTTTCATTATTACAATTTAGTTTCTTATATTTATTTATTATTCCTCTTATTGACTCTTCCATCATATGTTTGGTAAAGTCTGTGTTTCGTTGGCAACTACTAGAACAGAATAACTGTCTCCATGTTGGAGAGCTGTGCAATGCTGATTTTAGGGGCAAAGCAGGCACATTTTAGACAGTATTAGTGTAGTGGGAACATGCCAAAGCTGAAAATATGAAATATGACTGGGAGCTATTAAAATTAAGCACCTAGCTGCAGATTTCAAACTTCATTCCTTTAGAATGATAACATTACAGCTGGGGAGGCATAACACAAATAATGAATGATCTGTGGGGATTCCAAACCCAGTGCACAAAGAGACCCTCACAAACACATGCCTTCACATACATATATGAATGTATAAAATATACTAAGACATGCTTGTAAGATCACTGAGAGATATCTAAAGTAGAGTAGAATGAGTCCAACTCAAATGACATTTCAAGACCGAAGTACCGATAAATGCAAAAGTGCTTACTGGCACTAAATAAGAAAGAGGGACTGAATTACTTGCTGACACAGTGATGTGCACACATACAACCTTTTAGGTGGACAGGTATTATATTATATGAATAAATGGAATCTGTTATCATCCTTATTCAACTCATTATCCACAGGCCTTGGACAACATGACAAAAAGCAGTGCTAATCTACAATTAGACTTCCATCACTTAATTGTAAAATCTCAGTGTGCACTGCAAAAACACAGCTTCACTAAAAACATCAACACCTAAAAAAGATGTCATTCGTTGTTCTTGGTGTTAATTCTAATAGATGATAGCTCTGTTCTTGTACTCCAGGTTGCTGTTAATTCATTTTAGATGAATTCAGAAATTTGCATGTACAGAGAAAGGGTTTTAAGAGTGGAGTTAGATAAACCTTTATAGCAGAATGGATACAGAACATTTGATCTGTATTTCTTATCATCTCCAGATTTTATATAAATACATAATTTTCATTTGACAATACTGACAAAGTAAAGGGTATTGCATCAGAAAACATTATTTTTACATGTTTTAATATAATATTGAGGAAAAAAAGATGTGCAGTGTTAAACTCATTCAAACATTTCAAGGTTACATACTGCAACTGAAACTTTGACAACTTTGTTGTCTCAAAGGTTCATCATTAAAAAAATGTTGGTCAAACTGATGGTCAAACTGAGGCAAATGGAAAAAAGCTGGTAAGTTTTATAAATTGTATTATCTAGCCAAACCTTTACTGTTTTTTGAGTGCTAAACACAACTACACATTACAAGAACATACCCTAAAGTAAACTTGTAAGATATAGACCATGTTCAAAACCCTGCTAAAATGCCTATTTTGTAATGTACATTGCATATTGCACTCAGTATGTACTGAATACTGCATACTGGTCTCTGTATGCAATATAATATCCAGTATGCAACAAAGACAAACCATACTACAAGGTCACGTGAACATAGGTTCTGCCCACTTGTGAAAGATTTTCCACCACCACTGCAAGATGGAATGCAGTAAAGCACAAAGATAGCTCTGGTCGGGTACTGTAATGTTTGGCGGGAATAGTATGTTATCTGGGTATTTTTCGTGTACTAGAAACATGTATTTTGGTTGCATAACTGCATACTGATTTTGGGGCCCAATGAGTATGCAAGTGGTATGTAGTAGGCTGTTTCAAGATCAAGGCTTAATTTTCTGGCTTAGCTGGCTAGTTAGTTCACTGAATGTCCAAGTATCAGGTTACACTAAAGCCCTCTAAGCATGGACAGTTCCCAAACATACTGGGAATGCCTCATGCTGGTCCCTCTCATGAAGTGCAGACCTGCAGTCCTGTTGATGGAAGATCTTCTTGCTATCTTGAGAAAAGGAGGTTGCTTGCAAGCTCTTTTTAGATAGATGTTAGTGAAGCAAAACATGCTAACTTAGAGACTTGCAAAGCAAAGAGAAGGTAGGAATTAAGAAAAACTCTTAAACAGTGTTTCATGGGAAGACTATTCCATTCCCTGGAACTGTAAGCTGAGTTAAATGTTTTAGTAAAAAGTCACAAAAGCTAACTAAGCTAGCTAAGAGAGATGGGAGGTGTATTTAGCAAGGTTAGGAGCTGAAGAACTTGGGAAACATGTTTGTTATGAAGAGTTCTAAGCATGAGGGTGGGTCACAAAGAATCACCAGCCTTACAGATTTGAATAAAGGTATCACCCACAGTTGTGAGGGTGTCTAGCTATATGTCAATGAATGTAGATGTGGATGGAATGTGTGTCAGTTAGGGTTCCTGCACACTACAGCCAGCACAGTATCAAAACAATTAGGATACTGCATTAGCTAGGACAGCCTAGAGACATACCTGTATGCAGGGAAACACTCTGTTTTGTGTCAAAAAACTTTAAACCACTTCAACTTTTGCTGCACTGAATTCTGATGTATAAGTACATATGGGAATGTATATGGTAATGGAACAAAGGACAAGTAGGCACAAGCTGTCAGCACAGATCCAGTTTGAAAATGATTTACCTCGAATGTTAGCTTCAGTTTAGCTACTACAATTGACCTGACTGTCCAGCTTGCAGCTGTAGAACTAAATTATGAAATCATTGTGATGTTGCCTAAGCAAACTAATGGAATGAATCCAAAGCCATGACTTCTTTGCCTTCATGTTTTCTTTTGTTAACTCTGTTTATGGTCATCACCTGCAAACATTTTCTTGCAATTGTCCATATTTATGCTTGATATTGAATTCTCCAAACACTATCTCTGCACCAACCATGAACATGCTTTCTGAACTGACAAGATCTGCATGAATATGCATCTACCTTTCCATCCATGCATCATCTAGTGTGTGGGTAACCTTAGGGAGTGGTGTTATGTGTTCACGCTTCCATTTCCACACTGGTATGCTACTTGACTTTATGTAGCTAGCAAAAAGATCATTAGCTAGCTAATGTTAGGCCTACCTCAGGTGGCAGAATAATGTGCCACGTTTTAAAAAAAAAAAACACCGGATATGCCACTGTTATTTAACTGTAACATGTGGAGGCTTGGCAGAATGCAAAGATGAGCCATTTTTGACAGATACAACATAGTACATAGGCTAACAAGGTCAATCACCAACAAACACCGACGCCTAAACAAGACCTTAAATACACACACATTAACAACAGAAAATGAGGAACAGGTGTGATAGACAGGGAGGGCGTGGCCATACAAACACAAACACACAAACACACACACACCCCGGGAGATGTCTGGGAGGAGGGGGCTGTACCATTACATTAACCATTTTAGTGCCATGTTATGATGGAATTCTAGAGAAATCTGTGATTAACATGTAGTGTTAAAGCAATTGCCACTCTGACAGAAAATGAGTATAAAAAAAACCAAAACCCAATTCCCTCTCCCACTTCCTTAGCCCAGCATATGCTCTGTGGCTTTGTGCCTGAGTTACCTCCCCTCTAAACCATAGAAAGATTTTGTGACCACCAACTCTCTTGTGAATTGACCTACCTTTATTGATTTCAGCAAAATTGACCTACCTTTATTGATTTCAGCAAACCTTTTGATTAAGAAGGAAGTCTTGTTTGATGTACTCTGGTTTTATGGAATCCCAGACCCAGTGGTCAAGGCTTTAAGCGTGGTGTCCTGCAATTCCCAGAATTCAGCACTAAAGTACAGTAACAAGTCCAAAACCTTTTGATGTGCTTCCTGCCTTGATACCCTTTGCTTCCCCAATCACAGAGGGTTTCTTGAGTATTCCAGATTTGAGTCCAAGATTAGCTCTTAAAAATAACTAGTTAAATACCTGTCTCTCAGAGTTGTAATATACATTTACACATAATATAATTTACACATAGGTCTACATGTAATTGAATAATGTAGTTTTAGGTACATTATTCTTGGCAAGTGTGAATAGACCTAAAATGCCATCTAAAGTATAATCTTAAAATGCCATCACAATAATGAGGGAGTTTGTGAATTGTTGAGATTTACAGCAAGTGATTCAAGTTATACTGGCCCATATTTGCAGCTGTGTGGATGCTGTTCATGTCAGCTAAGGCTTTGAAGGCCTTTACTTAAGCAAATACAGTTTATGCAGCTCTTGATTGACATATCCCACTTATATTATCACATTGTGTCAAACAAATAGTGGCTATGACAATGAAACATTTTATGCATGTGTGTGTCTGAGCCCATGACAATGTAATCTCAACCATTTTTTTCCTCTCTTGAGCTTGCGGGAAGGGAAGGGAATGGAACGGCAAATGATGGATGGTGCTACAGCACTAGCATTGTTGCAGAAGTAACCTTTGTCTTCCCTTGAAGACCCCTTTCTTACGTGGAGAAAGAGGACACTTCCTAGGAGAGAAAGGGCCAAATTGTTTGTATGTTACAAAGGAGAAATCTGCAAAACCGGGTCAGATTTGAAACATGAGTTGAATACAACTGCTTGTTCAAAGTTATGCCCAGGCTACAAGCCGCTCCAGATGGTTATACCAAGGAGTTCTCGAAGGAAACTGTGAGGTCATGGTAAGGGCTGGGAGTTCCTGGGGTTGAGCTTCAAGTGGTGGGCTGTCATCCATAATGCAGTGTCAGCCCAAAGGGTCTGGTCTCCATCCATCAGTTTTCTAAATTAGTGTTCAGAATCAGCAAACATGGGTAGTGCCTTCATAAGCAGTATACCTACAGCAAACAGTTTGAAACCCATCTGAAACTGTTGGTGTTGTCTTTAGGGAGCTGCCCATGTGGACATGGTAGGTCAGTTAAGGTGCTTGACTTGTAATCAGAAGGTTGCTGGTTCAAGCTCCACCACTGCCAAGTTGCCACTGTTGGGCTCCTGCCCTTAACCCTCAATTGCTCAAGTTGTACTCAGTCATAATTGTAAGCTGCTTTGGATAAAAGCATCAGCTAAATGCTATAAATGTAATAGCTGTTGTCTTGTTTGTTCCTATTCAGCTCTTTCCAGAATAAGAGAAAAATAAAGAAATTTTCAGTAATGCTCAACCAGTGTTCCCAGTTAGTAGATAAGCACTTCTTTGCAGTCACTCATTAGTTTCTCTCTCCCTCAATCTGAAGAAGACAGATATAGTTTGAGATATAGAGAGAATACATCAAGGGCAGATAGAGGCAGGGAAAAGACAGAATGGGATATGGTATAGAGAAAGAGAGACTGATGGGCACTGGCCAGAAGGCAGATGACTCCAGGGTGACATGCACACTCAGCAGAACTCAGCTATAGTGGTTACATGAGGAAAATTAGTCAGGATGATTACCCCTACCGTCAAGGACAAAGACTGGGCAATAAAGTGCACTAATTGATAAATTAGAGCATCTGATGGATTTGGTAATAGTGAATGACATATTAGCAATGGTCTGATCTAATTGGACAAAAGAGTTAGTCTTGAGAAACTGTCACTTGGATCTGTTATAAGAAAAGCCAGTCTTACGCAGTCATGGGATCTCCCACCTCCTCTGTGTTCTTCCAGGCTCGTCTCCATCACGCTTCAGATCTGACACTACTGCACTTTTGTTCCTATCAGCTACACACGCATCTGCTGAACATTCTCTCATCATTGTCATATGTCTATAAGCACTTATCATAGATGCTGTGAGATACACGACTCAGAATATAACACCTGGAAATTTGCGATGAAATCATTTTCACTCCTGTTCAGTCTGTGATATGGGCAAATACTTTTTATCTAAATATTTTATACACTATTTTCATATAAAGGATAAAGTTAATAATCCAAATATTCTTTTGCTGACTAACTTTATATCTTTACTGACATATTTAGTTCACTGAGATAGCTATAGATTGAGCAAAACACTGTGCTGTTAGAAAATATAAAAATTTGCAGATTCACTTGATATAACCTTACAGGTTTATCAGATAAATCCTGGTAGTCATTAGATTTATCGTTCCTATACTGGACATACAATAAGATATGAAAACAAAGTTAAATTTGGGAAACAGGTATGGTAAGGTGTAACATTTTCTCAAATTCACCAATGAAAACACTAGCGCACAGACTGAACTCTAAAGGTTATAAATGAAGGTAACTTAAAAGTTCTTAAAATGAATTTAAAAGTCCCTTGAGGTTTAGTATGTTCGAATTGAGACTTTCAAGGTTCAATGTTTAATGTTGTCCTAATGCTGGGTGTTTTGTTTTTTTTATTGGGCAGCCTTAATTATTTTAAACTGCATCAATGTACAGGGCAAGCTTTAGAGACATCCTCATTTAATTCGAAATTTGAATTTATATTCTACAATTAGTTATGTAGCTTGCATGCATGATATGTCTGGGCATTATATAAATTTCTTCAGTACTTTGCGAGGTTCCACAAAGACGTTCAGATCTGCTATTCTCATCAGGAAAGCAGCAGATAGTGACAGTCACATTACAGGAGGTGTGAAAAGGATGCAAGTACACAACATATTCTCTCCTGGATTATGAAAAGATGCCCCAGTTTCCAGTCAGAGAAATTAATGTGTGTAATTGTAAACTAAAAGTGCAGAGCCTCGTGTGCAAGCTATTATTAACTTTTTAATGTATTTTATATTTGACATTTGATAACACTCCATCACTATTTCAAAGGGAAAATTGTAATGAAAAATCTAAAGATTTCAACAGACAACCAAAATGTCACAGAAACAGAAAAGGACCCTGTGACCATGACAAGGCATCCATCTATGAAGCATTCAAGAAAACTACTGCAGGAAATGTCACAGTAATGAGTACATTATATGTCAATGCAAAGTAAAATTACAGTTTGAATGGAAAAGAATGGGATGGAATGGAGTGGAGTTAAATGAAGTAAATTGCTTTATGTCCAAGAATAAGACATAGTCACAATAGGAGTCTTCTAAAGGCAAAGTGAAAGTAGGTATTCAATTATCAAAATACATATTGGACATTTATGTTCTATATAATGATGGGCAACTCTAACATTATTATAAATTATTATAGATTATAAATGATATATAATTATTTAATTGGAATGGCATATTTTTTAAACATTATTAAAAATACAGTATATGTATTTATACATGCATATCACAAAAGCAAAGAATTCAACTGTCTACAGATTCAGAGTGAGGGAAACCCACAGTATCCTCACAGGAATGACAGAGCCCTGTGAAAAGCACTAAATGTACGAAACTTCACTGAACCTCTTAGCTATTCTTCTCAGTACACTCCAATAACTAATGCTGAATAATATTAATAATAATAATGTACATTTATGTAAATCTTTTGATTTTGAGTTCAAATCTCAAAACCTTTTACATAGAAATAGTTGAATTATTAGCAAGAAATATTTTACTCATGATTCGGTGGTAACTTTCACAAACATCTTCTCTTCCTCCTCTCACATCTCCTCTTCTGATAGCCTACATAAACATTTACTAGAGAATTAGTGAACACTTTAATACTGTTGCCCCTCTAAAAATGTAAACCCTGTTTAAAAAGTCGGTGTCTAGATATTTAAATGCCTCATAGAGAAACTCAACCTAAATTAAAAACACAAGAAAGCAGAATTCAAATGAAGGCAAACTAAGCGTAAAATCCACCATATTTCTACAAATAGATTTAATTTAGCCAGTAAGGACTACTTTTCAAGCTTTATTGACAGTCATAATCCAAAATTCTTCTTCTGTGTCTGAGCCCATGACAATGTAATCTCAACCATTTTTTTCCTCTCTTGAGCTTGCGGGAAGGGAAGGGAATGGAACGGCAAAGCTTTACCACATTCAGCTTATGCCCTCTCAGAACTATTAAATAAAAAATGTGTTGAGTTTGTCAACTCTTTGGTAAAATACTTTCCATGAGGGACGGAATGGTAAATGATTACTGGTGGGCCATATACAGCAAGGAAAGAAGCACTTTGTCTACATTGTCATCATGAAAAGAAAAATACAGTGTTTTCAGTTCTCAACACTACTAGGCTCCTTGATCTCCTTGACCTATGGAATTTTTTAAAAAGTGTTTAGCTTACTCTAAAGGGAATTCTGGACATTACAGTCGTGTCAACAAGGATTTTTTAATATATATATTTGTAACGCGGGGTGGCCCGAGTGCCGCAGGGCAAGGAGCAGGACACACAGACTCCAACGTCTGGAACGTACATTTTTTAACTTTTAACATAGAACACTAATGGCACTCACAAGATTCACACACGATTAATACAAACAAGAAACGGTTAACACAAAATACGGACGATAAACACGTATACATCTAATAATAACGAAGATAGCATTTAACAGTACCATTGACAATAACACACATTAACACGTTACGTCAACAATGACCAACGACGCTGCATACCCTGATGTGGGTTTAAATACACATAGACAAACGAGGTGCAGGTGTGTACAGGTGTGGCGTTTCTAAGGTTCCAAGAGTTCTTTGAGTTTCTTTGAGTTTCCTAATTTCATTGCTGATAGAGCAACAATATGTCATTAATGCAGTATCCATTAGTATTAAAATGCCTTGCCACTGGAAATGCCAAATGCTTAATTCTGATGGTGCAAGGGTGTTCAACAAACCAATCAGCAAGCCTGCTCTTGGTTTCTCCAATGTAAAGCTGATTACATATCTTACAAATAATGTAGTAGACAACTCTTGCAGTGATGCATGAGGAGGAATGGGTGATGACAATTGATTCTTTTGTGCCAGTTATTTTAGTGGCTGAGTTAATATATTTACATGTAGCACATCTAGAGCAGTTGGAGGCTACAGTATTTCAGCCATTATTTGAATGGTTTTTCATCTCACTCTTGATGAGTATGTCTTTGATGTTTTTGTCTCGTCTGTAGGATTAGTGGAGGGTCCTTAAAAGGGGATGTGGCCTCCACATCATCATGGAGGATTGTGATGTTTTTAAGTATAATATCAATGTTTTATTTGTTGGATGATAAATCAGCACCAAGGGAATTCTTGTAGTTTTAACAGCAGATTGTTCAAAGGTCAGTGCGTCCACTCTCTAAACAGGTACAACATGAACAAAGGCATCATCTATGACTTCCACAGGAAATTCAGTTTTGAAGATATTCACACATTTTCATGCTTTTCTGGTGGAAGTCATCTTTCTCACTGCAAATGCATTTAAGTCTAAGTAAGAGATAGAGTTTTAGAGGCCTTGGGATGTGAAAACGTTTACTGCAAATAGGAATGAGAGTCTACAGGTTTATAATAGATGGTGCTACTTAAACAAGAATTAGCACTGAACTTCACTGAAACATCCAACATTTTCAGGCCAGGATTAGCTATACTCCATATATACTCAAGAGCTGATGGAACTTGGAGAATGAAGAAATGAACAATTGGAGGTTTTCTAATGTGCAATACTAAATGTGTCATCATATATGTGTGTGTGTGTGTGTGTGTGTGTGTGTGTGTGTGTGTGTGTGTGTGTGTGTGTGTGTGTGTGTGTGTGTGTGTGCACGCACACGCTACTAGTTATCCTTCTTAGATTGTCTAGAGAACATCAAATACTTGATGTGTAACAAGGTTCTGCAGCTGAACAAAGTCTAAAATGCCACAAAGTCTAAAATGCCACACTGCCACATTTGGTGTCCCTGTCTGTGAAGTCTAAATCCTCTGTCACAAATCTGCCTGATGCTTTTAACATCTGCTTTATATTTTAAAAAGCATATAAGTAATGTTTGTAAAACCACATTCTATCATTAAGAAATATGTCCATGGTCCATGACATTCTCTTGATAGCTCACAATGAAAAACTTGCTTTTAGGTCAGTTCTTCTGGACTTCTGTAATGCTTTTCTTCGTCTTACTATCTTTACTGTCTATACTATCTTTAGCTTAAAGAGAGTACACAAAACATGAGGGAATGAGCAAGCATATTTGACTTGTTCTCAGACCCCTGTTCTGGGCACCTGTTTTTAGAAATTTTAGAATTGGTCCAGGTGAAATTAAAATTGGTCACAACTGTGAATTATTACTGGTAACTAACGTATATGCTCACATTTCTCCCAATATGTTATCAGATATAAAGAGTGTATGCTGAGCCTTCCTATGCTGAAAAGCAAAAGCAGAAAAGCAATGCAGAAACCTCTGCCTGCAAGGATTAGTTTACTTAGACTATAAAAATAAATGAAAGAGCTCCAGGTCAAACCCTGCTTCCTGCATCCTTCCTCCTTCCCCAACCAGGATATTTCCACTATGACTAAAGAGTTGTGAGGCAGCTTTAACTTACTATGGCCCAAGGCTTTGGAATTCCTTTCCTAATGACATGAGGGCACTGATAATCTAGGCACATATAAAGATAATCTAGGCACATATGATCAACACCACATGAACAGGGCAGGGATTTAATAATTCCTGTTATTAAATAAATAACCTTTCCTTGTTGTGGTGGAAGGCCTTAAGTAGTGTTGATCTCCAGGGTTAAGTGGTTGAGAGCATAATGCTCTTAGTAGAGTCTCCTATGACACACAAGTCTGGGGTAAAGATCTGGACAAACAATCCATAAAAAATCAGAACTCTTTGACAGTTCAGAAGAACCCCTTAACAGTCTCTGTCCTACTCAGGAGCTTCCCACAGAGTGAAGTACCAGGTGGGTATGGGGATATTCAAAAGGGCGCAGCGGGCAACTACACATTTGGAGTTTGTGCCAGTAGAAGAAAAGGTTGCCTCAATGCGACTTTGTATTTCAGAGAGAGAAACTCTTGATTGTTGCGTTCGCATATGTGCCCAATGCCAGAGCAGAATATTTAGCCTTAATAGAGAAATGAGTGGAATTCTGGAGAGTGTCCCAAGCACTGACTCCATTGTTTTGCTAAGGGACTTTAATGCTCACATGGGCCATGACTGGGAGACCTCGGAAGGAGTGACTGGGAGGATCAGTCTGTCTGATCTGAACCCAGGATCTTATTGGATTGTGCTAGCAATAGTTTGTCCATAACAAACTTCATGTACTAACACATAGATCAGTGATTGACTTTATCGTTGTGTCATCTGACCTGAGGCCATATGGTTTGGACACTTGGACAAAAAGAGGTTTGTAGGTAACAATTGATCACCATCTGTTTGTAAGTTGATCAGATGGTGGGGACCAAGTGCTACACATATCTGGTAGGCCCAAATGTGTAGTGAGGATCTGCTGGGAAAGAGTACACAAAGACTACTCAAACTATAATGATAATGTTGGCATCTAACACACACACACATACACACACACACACACACACACACACACACACACACACACACACACACACACACACACACACACACAGTTCAATTCCCACCTCAGAGAGAGCTTCTCATATGTTTCAGAGGAGGTGGGTTTAACCCACTGGGTTGCAGGGCATGCTCTCCATGATAGGGTGAGCTGGAGGAAATGGCTGAGGATAGCTGCACCTGGATTTCTTTGCTCACCCTACTGCTATCATGACACTAAAATGCACAAATTAGATGAGATGATGATGATCATGATGATGATGATGTTAATAAATAACCTCCTTCATTACTGAACTCCACCTACTCTAGGCTGCAGTACATTTTAAAATAAACTATGACTATCAACTGCCATCCTTCACTGCTTGCACAAGTGTTATTATGGCCGTACCAGATGTTTTATACCTTGTATACAATGTGTTAACCTTTACTGGCATCTTTCTTGACTGACTTGGCTTTTAGGGTGGGTATTAGCTGAACAAGCATTCAAGGAACCTATTACACTTTTCTGGGTTTTCCCTTTTCTTTAGTGTATTGTGTATCTTTCTGTGGATGTAAACATTCTGCAAAGTTACAAAGCACAAAGTGCATGCCAGAGGGAGTAACTCTCTCCCACAGAAATTGCTTTTTTCAGCTGCCTGAAATGCCTCATTGGAATTCCAGAACTTTTCCTTCACTCCAAGATGACACAATCTCGTGACACAATCCTTATTGCCCACATATCAGCAAGCTTGGCTAGAAGTAAGTGGGTGAGTTGACCTATAGGAGCTGGGGGAGTTGGGGTGGGTGGCTTAAAGGCACAGGAACTATAATAGAGCAATTCAAACAGAGGGTGGATAGAAATGTACAGTATGAGAAAAGTAATATGTCTTTGGAACACTAACATATGTAAATCTATTGTAGTAGACCCCCCCCCCCCACCCCAAATACAATTATGAATATTTAATTTCAGCATAAAAGGTCCCCTTTAATATACATGTATATTCATTAATATTTACAAAATATCCAGATTTTACCTGCTTTGTTTTCAAAAATCGTTAATGAAAGAAGGATATATGGGCCACTGGATATATGAGAAAAAGACAAGTTACCACAGTCAGCTAGTATTAATTGCCAATATCCAAAAAAAAGATTGCTAACCTGCAGGTACAGCTATAGAGTTGGTGTAACTAATAAAGTGATCACTCACTGTATGTCCAGTTTTAACTAATTAACATAGCTGATTCACTAAGAGTGTTTCTCTCAGACATCCAAGACATCTAATACAACAGGTTCAAAAACAAAATCAACAAAATTGCTGTAGCACAAGAACTTACCCACAAATTTATATTTGCCATATCTCATACTTGCATTGTACCATTTCATCAAGGTGAATGGTTACCCCTCAGAAAAACGTAGGACACAGACCATTGCACCAGCATGTTGTAGCCTAGTCTCCAAAATCCTGTGCTTCTACCTTTTGCTTCTCCTCTCTCTACACTTAATTGCTATGTTTTACTCTTCCAGGCCTTCTTACTGTTATATACACAAAGAGTTCAAGTTCAAGTTCAAGTTCAAGTTCGGTTTATTCGTCACATACATAGTCATACACAGTATAACACGCAGTGAAATGGTGGAGAGTGCTCTGTCCAAACTGAGGAAGAGAACCAGGGGTGCATAGAGAAAAAATATATATACAGATAAATATATATATTCTATGTATGTACAAAAATATATTAACAATGTATGTACAATATATGTATATTATGATTATATACACAATGTACAATGTATATGGTTGAGTATATATGTACACAATCTACAGAATGTACAGATCCATTTTGTATAATACCATATCTACAGTTGTTGTGTAACAGGTTAACTGAGTATAAATCTAAATCTATATATACAGATGTACAGATATACAGTCATGTTACGTGGTGGTGGTGGTGGTCCCCACAGTTTATCAGTTTCCCTGATTCAGGGCCCGAATGGCCTGTGGGAAGAAGCTCCTCTTCAGCCTCTCTGTCTTGGCCTTCAGGGAGCGGAAGCGCCTCCCTGACCTCAACAGAGAGAAGAGTCTATTGTTGGGATGGGTGGGGTCCTTCACAATTTTCCTGGCCTTGGTTTGGCACCGCTTGTAGTAGGTGGTCTGCAGGTCAGGAAGTTCCGAGTGAGTGATGCGCTCTGCTGAACGCACTACCCTTTGGAGTGCTTGTCTGTCCTGCTTGGTGCTATTCCCAAACCAGACTGTGATGTTCCCCGTGAGGCTGCTCTCGATAGTGCAGGTGTAGAAGTTCCGAAGTACCTTGGAGGGCAGTCTGAAGTCCCTTAGGCGTCTGAGGTGGTAAAGACGCTGACGAGCCTTCTTTGCCAGGGAGCTGGTATGGCGGGACCAGGACAGGTCCTGCGAGATGTGAACACCAAGGTACCTGAAACTATCTACTCTCTCCACTGTGGTTCCACTGATCCTCACAGGTTGGTAGTGCCGCTCCTGCTTCTTGCTGCAATCCACGATCAGCTCCTTTGTCTTACTGACGTTTAGGAGGAGATTATTTTCCTGACACCAGTTTTCCAGGTGTTTAATCTCCTCCAGGTAGGCCCTCTCGTCGTTGTCCGAGATCAGACCCACGACAACGGTGTCGTCAGCAAACTTGACAATGATGTTAGAGCTGGAAGTGGCTGTGCAGTCGTAGGTGTACAGTGAGTAGAGCAGGGGGCTTAGGACACAACCCTGAGGAGCTCCAGTGCTGAGGGTGAGGGTGGATGAGGCGCAGTTGCCCACCCGTACTGATTGTGAAAGAAAGACAGAAATAAATAAATGAACAGAAAAACAAGTAAATAAAGGAATAAATGAAGAAATAAGAGAAACAAATATATACATAGAAACAAATTAACTAAAATGAACCACAATAGATCCTATATAACCTTTTGAATTTTTAAAGAATTCTTACCCGTTACTTCATCGTTGATTTATTAATTAGTTTATTTTAAATATTGTCAGACCTGGTACCCCATAGTGGATGATGCTAGGGAGCAGAATAACAAGATGGGTGAAGAGAGGAAAGAAAAACATCACAAGACAAGGACAATAAAACAGTCAAAAGAATTATAGTTGTTGATGATTTTGGGTAGTAATGTATTGGCAAAATGGTCCAGTGAGGTTTCTTAATGAGACAAATGGGTTTACTAAGGTGTCATAAATAACGGCTTAATGATGGCTAGCTCAAAACACTTGTTTAACAGGAAAGTTTAACAAATTAATATATATATTTGCGGATGTATTTGGAATGTATTTTTATCAGTATCATACTACAGTTATTGATTTATCTTCTAGTGTTCGTCTACTGGCTTTTATTGTGTCTCTGATGCAGTTTTTCTTTTGTAGTGCACACAGGCTATAGTACACAAACATAGTAACATTGTGCAGTATATTGAAAAGCTGTCTTCTTTGAAGAAACATAAAGTGTATTTGGAGAAATACCCAATGGCATATTTCTTCTGGGAATTAAAAAGACAGACCAATTTATTTTAATTTTCTTCTGGCAAGTGGCTTTGCACAAAAATTATATTGAAGGCACTATGAAACCTGGCATAGACAATAGCCTACAATTGGCATATTGGTCAGACAAGGTAATTGCAGTTCTCAAAAAAGCAAGAGTCTATGATGGTTAGTTTTATCATTGCCTTAGACATTGCATTGGCATAAAAACAATATAATTTGATAAATTCACTAAACCGTAAAATGTTTACTCTGAAGGCAGATAAATGTGTATGTCATTATGACATGGAACACTGCTTTTGTTAATATAAGATAGTTGAGACAGTAACAGATGTCTCTGAGTTTATTGCTATTTGTTTATTTTTGCAAAGTTAGAGCACTATAAAATAATGTGCAATATCTATTGTACTCATATGAATAGGTCAGTCACTGATATAAATTTGAATATCATTATAAAAAGAGTTAGTCACATATTAGTAATGACAATTGATAATTATACCCAAAGAGACCAAACTTGGAATATGAGGCCTCTTGACATCAGAAACTGACATAATGGATTGCTGGCAGCCTACTGCTGAATTATGTCTCTACTTTTATCTCAATAAGCCTGAGCATTTATTGCACTCAACGGTTTGGGATATCTGAGAATCAGTAACAGTCTGATGATTTGTTAATTTAGGTACTGTATTAAATAATAACCTCATTAAACCTTCTACCCTAATATAACTTTCTATCACATTTGAAAAACAAGATGTCTATATTATGTCTATAACAAGGCATAATAGATGGTGAAAGAATCTTTCATTCAGTATCATCTAACGTCACCTATTGAGGGAGGATATGGTTAAAATGCAGGTGGGCATATCCATGATTGCCTGAATAACACGCTACCTGTGGAACAGATCCCAGTTTGTCTGGGATCTGAATACTTGCTGAGTAGCACTGCCAAAAGGAATGTTACTTTCTTCTGTCTTCACCAAAAACACCTCATCCAAAATTCATTTAGCGCTTTACACCAAAACACCCCAACTCTTTGCTTATTTTATAATGTAAATTTACTAATTGTTTTTTTGTGCTTATTTTTTTTTCTACTTTCTACTATTTATCTATCTATCCACTTTAACTCATGGCAAATTTAAATAATTGTTCTCATATAAATTGGTGCTACACTGTTCAAAGTAGACCTTAGTGGTGTATTTAAACTATCAATAAATTGATCAATTTGTAATATCTGACATTATCACATTTTAGGACTAGAAAGTTATCAATAACTGCTTTTTTTTGTAAGTGGTATAAGCTCCCACTTCCTAAAAAATACTAATTCCTACAAAATCTAGTGCAAGAGTTTGTAATGATATGAAAATGTAAAACAAATGAGTCATTGATTGAAAAGGCAGTACATCTTAATTCAGGGGAACTGCAAGTACCTTATTAACATCAATACCAAAGGGCTGAGTTAGTGTGTTCATTAAACTTGTGAGGGGCTCCTAATTCTTAATAACGCCAACAGAGTCCAGAATGGACATAAAGGCTAGCCTTACAGAGGTTACTTTTATTTTTCATATAAATATTCAATTCAATACAGTAGACAGAGTGGCAATCCTGGTAGTCAACTATTCAGCACATGAAATTTAACAAACATAAAATGCCTTTTCCCTCTTCTGCTAATCTGAAAAACTTTCTTTCTTCATAGAAGCCAGATAATGAGAGAACAGTATGCAGAGCAGAGAGGATGTGAAAGCAAGATTAATGTGGCAAGGGTAAAGCAGAGAGAATCTGCTACTCTTGCACTGTAAACTCTTGTCCTGTAAATTCACAAATTGTTGAAATTGAAGTGATTGTTTTAAGTGATGTAATTTGTTTCCATTTAGATAAGTCATTTGGTAGATGTAGGGGGAAAAGAATTAAGGAATCATTAACCACTGATTTAGAAACAATTAAATGATTTATATGACGTATAAGTTAATTTGAATTTTATATTGTATATAGCATATGATTTAATATTGGTTTTATAGTGTTCTTATAAAGAAAACTATAGAAATCATATTGCAGGTCCTTTAACACAAGCATTTACCTTAGAATAAGTGGCTTCTATCATTATGAATTTGATATGATCCGAAATATGACATATGAAAATATGATCATTGAAAAATTTGAACTTAGAGCATAAATTCAATTCAAATCCTTAAAATATCTGCAAATACAAGACCAGCCCATATTGTTCAAACTCTAACCACTATTAGAAAACTACTAGAAATAGACATGAATGATAGGTACAAGTCACTAATAGAGACACAGATGTGTGAATAAAACAGACAGAGAAAGATAGAGTCCAATGCCGTGCTACAGCAAGCCTCATTACAATCCAGCCCTGTTTCTTCAAAGCCAGAGCTCTTTAAATCTCATTAGCCAAATGCAGCACATGAAAATATGGCAAATAAATACTGAGGCTTTATCTTATACTACTGCTCCAGATCTATCTCTGTCATTGTTTTTATATTAACTAAATGTGCTAACAATCTGGCAGAAGATAATGGTTTGCTGGCATGAATGCATCGCTAAAGAGGCAGCTTTTCGTACACGGTGCAGTTTTGATCCTGGGCTGTGTTCCATTGACATGTTTCCATTGAACTTTCCACACTTCAACTGTAAATATATTGTGCCATTTTTATTTGGGAGGAAAGGGCCTTTTTCCTTGGCTCCAAGTGGTGATGGATTACTAGAGTAGTGGAATTTGTGCTCACTCTTTTTCCACTTTTATTTGTGTGCAGTGGCCATTTTTCATCAAAAAATTGGTTTATTTTGTAGTAAAGACGGGAAATGAAAGAATGTTTCTGAGACATAAGGAGGCCCCCAAAATGAGCATATGGTCTTCACAGTGACTGACACCTTCAGTAAACATAGCAACTTGTTTCTACTAGGTGCAGATGTGGCTTTTTTGTTATGATAAAAAGAGCAAGAGCAAGAGGAAAGTTTAAGAAATTTAATGCAATAAGGAGACATGTGAGTAAAATGTATTAGATAAATACTGAGTAGAGTTAAAGTGTAGCTGGTCAGATTTTCTTTATAGATCTTAGTACCTGTAAAAAATGTAGCTGCACTGCTGCAATTTATAAAGAGGTTTATACAACCTCTTTTCCTTTAGACTGGATGTAAAACTATTTTTAAGTCTAATTAAATGCATACACGCTAGTGCCTTCTTACTACCAACTAATCAGCCAATTTGGTTTGTTTGTTTGTTTGTTTTTTGTCTAGCCAAAATTTGTTTTCTCTTTGCTGCTCATGACAAGTGTGTGCACAGTTGGTTCAAATGTTATATGACTCTAAATGCTAGTAGAAGATTCATAAATGCAGAAGATTCATAAATGCACTCCATGAACTGAGTTAGAAAGCAATGCATTTTCCCTTCCAAACAGATTCCTCCAAGCTCTAACTACCATTTGTGCACTCATGTGGGGTATAATTTGAGTGCCACACAAAAGCCTTTATGACTGACTCTTTTCAGCACTATCCTTATTACAACTCTGTTATTTCAGTGCCACATTAAGAAAATTCAACAAGTGATCCTTGTAAAATTTTTCTCAGTAATCTTTTCCTGTGTATTTGCGCATGGAATGTGACCTACAATTATCCAAGAAATGCCAGCATGTTCTTGTTTTATCCCACTTCAGTATGCTGCTTCGTGGAGAACACAGCAGCTGGAGCTGAGAGAGCACACACACAAAAGCAGCAATAGAAGACGTGGGTGGGTGGGTGGGTGATGGGGGGTGTTAGCGACTGCCTACTTCATATTCATCCCATTGTACTTGAAAAACTACTGCAGTGAATTGCATGACCACTAGAAAGTCTTCAATGAATGGGAGCTAAGCCAGGTCAAGTCAGGTTTATTGTCATTTCTACATACAGTTTGTATACATTGGAATGAAATGTAAAATGAAATGAAACAGCCCTCTGGACTATGCTGCAACAAATACCAAGAGCCCAGGACTGCATAAGTAC
Source organism: Electrophorus electricus (assembly GCF_041902795.1). NCBI lineage: Eukaryota > Metazoa > Chordata > Actinopteri > Gymnotiformes > Gymnotidae > Electrophorus > Electrophorus electricus. Next base: position 27,103,981 of record NC_137506.1, on the reverse strand, counting down.
AAATACATAAGAGTATGAGTCAAGGGCAGAGAAAGGGGTAAAACTCACAATAAGTAGCATAAATACACAGGGCACTAAATAGACAGGATAGTGAGAGTCACACAGGACCGGGTATACTGACTAATCAGGACAACCTAAAGTACTTTGGTGGCTGGGTGTAATCTAAAACAGAGTGGAAATAACTATTATTTAAATAGCAGGTGATTTAAATGGCAGGTGTGCAGTGATGCATAAAGGAGATATATAGATGATGGAATGAGTCTTTACAGTTCTGAAACTATTATTAGTCCAGAAGGGTGTTGGGGGCAGCAAAGTATTAAGTAGTCTGACTGCTTCCAGGAAGAAGCTAATACTGTATCTCCCAATGATGACACAGATGCTCCAGTACCCTCTGTCTTGGCAGTACAGTGAAGAGTCCATAAGAGGGGTGAGAAGGATCAATGCAGGTGGCCTGCTTATGGTAGCTTATGTTGTTGATGGGTAGAGAGACCCTAATGATCTTATCAGCTGTTTTCATAATACACACTAATGTCTTGTCAGCTGAGAAGGTGCAGTTTCATATCAGGCTGTGAAACAATTGGTCAGGATGCTCTCTATTGGCCCCACCACTATTTTATGTCTTTTAGTAGTCCAAAATCACATCAATAAACTATTTACAAAATGTACAATATTCAAGCAGGGTTCAAAGTTGTGAGTAATTTAGCGTGTGTAGATGTAAGTATTAATATAATGTGTGGATAACCTATGTTTCTAAGGGTGGTTTTATTCTGAAATTATTATGAAAGCATTAGAGCGCTGAACGAATTTGAATGACTCTTAATTACGTGCCTACACACTGTGGGGCCCATTCAAGGTATGCCTACAGGGCAGTTAACCCTGTTCCTTAGTAATAGATAATGGGCACAAGCAACACAGAGACTCTGATGAAGTCATATTGCTAATTGGTTTTAAAATTTTCTTTTAAGCTATACATTACTCATATATTTTCAAGGCATCTTGCTGATCAAGCTCATAAAAGCAAATGAAAAAGTGTATTAAATGAGTTGAGATATAAAAAAGAGAAAAAAGGGGAAAATAACACTTTCTAGTGGTCTGCTAATTCATCTATTTCTACATATTTATTATGGAATTAACAATGGGGGTGGGTCATAGTAAAGATTCCACTTTTAACTCTGCTTCCTGTAGAGTTACTGGTCCAGTGTCACAGTTGGCCACGCCCACTCCTGCTCAGGATCACACCACACACCTGCCTCACTCCTAATCACCTATTAATTGTGTTCACCTGTTCCTCATTTCGTTTCATCACTATTTAAACCCACAGGTCCCTGAAGGTAGCGCTGTACATTAGTGGACCATGGAGTGATGTGTCATTATAAGGCGCAAGGCTACTTAGAGAGCTTGATTTAAAAAAAATTTTTTTTTTGCGCTCCCTCTTTCATCAGTGCTTTTGGATTTTCCATATTATGGATAATAAGAGCACTTCCTCACCACCTCACCTCTCTCTTCCTCTGTGCCGCCCCCGTCACATCCAGCTGAAGTGATTAATTTTAATTGGGTGTATATATTAAAACCCACTTCACTTTGGAAATTATATACTGGTGGAATGTTCCCATTATAAAGCATTGTTAATGTTAACAAATTACAAGTAATCAGGGAAATATTATAAAATGCTGAAAAAATTTCCAAGGTCAGGATTAATTGAGATTATTTTGGGGCCTTTGGAAAAGGAAGCAAAACATATATATAAACAAAAACTTGAAACACTATTGTAGACTGTTTTCTGTCTGAAAAAGCAATAGAGAGAGGCAAAGCCTTCTACTGCTCCTTCCATGGTTGTAGCACCTTTAGAACCTTGGGCTGGGCAATTAAACGATCCCCCAGCATAAGAAGCTCCTGTTGAATTGCAGCTTATGCTTACTATACAAGCAGTCTCAATGTCACAGTTAGTGGCTCTGGTTCACACAGCTACAGTGTCTCAAACAGTAAAGGTTCTCAGCAAAATTCTCCCCAATATCACACTGGATCAGTCAGACAGAAGATAGTACTGTCCAAGGGATTATAGGAAAAGTAAGGAGCAGAAGAAGGAAGTTCAAGTTCTCATGTCAGCATAGAGCTTGCCTCTTAGTTGCATTATCCAAACCCAAACACAAGTCTAGAAGGTTAGGCTACAACTATTTGTTTCCTCAGCAGTTGACAAAAATGCTAGATGTGGTCAACAAGCCTCCATGACCATTCAATTATATACCTTTGTGTGGGTCTAGTGGCACTTTATATGACATGGGACCATGTGAAGGGGGTCTTCAACTTCACTTTGGGCCAAGACTGCTGGTCTGAGATTATAAGATGTATGAGGCTTGTCTGAGTACTGTAAGACACTTAATGTGATTTCTGCTTACTCAGGCATCAGAACACCTGCTGCCTGTGAGTTTTTGCTAAAAGACTGATGGTCCTAATGGCACACTCTCTGCCTGCTATAAGAAAACAATGCAAAAACCTCCTGTTCTTCATGGGAAGAGGCCATGCTGGATGATGCCTGGCAACATCTTAAATGTGCATAGCAACAGCTGGTGGAAAAGGAGGAAAATAATACAAACCAGTCTCAGCCATCACAGATGATGTTTTATCAGTCTGCTGCACCACAGCAATAGCAGCAGTTCCAGCTACAGTGCCCATCAAACCTGACCAACCATGGGTTTTGTCAAGGATGTTGTCAATAGACACAGCCCATAACACTGCTCCATGAAGGAAACAGAGAATCAGTGGAGTACTGTGCCACCAGTGCAGGTTATGGTCAGCTATCCAGTGCTGAGTTCGAATAATGTGGGAGGATCACATGTAATCACTTCTTTAGAGGAGCTGGTGCCAATGTCCCTTAGCCCATAACCCTCATAACAACCCTCTCAATTTTGAACTGTTGAGTATTCTTTTTAGTCAATAGACATGCATCTAAGTCACTTTAAAAGCTTTGCTCTAGATCGATCACTATCCCTGAGATGCATTGTCTCTTTTAATGTGTTCAGCTTTATTGATGATTGCTTATTGATTTCAGAGACCTTACCTGTCCAGTATGGAGCCCATACATGCATACACTCATTTCTAGTGTCAACCTCTTGTCTTGTCTATCTGTTAGATCATGATTTATTATGGGACCTTGGGGTGCACACTGAGTGCACATTGAGCCTTCAGTTAACCTCTGAACTCTTCTCATTTATAAATCCTGTTGAAACTGGGCATTCATGCTTTTATTCATGCAGTGTCATATTAACCTCTGATTCATGTTCTTAAGCTTGTTACTCTCATCTTCATCATTTCCAGAATTTACAGCAATTGTGCTTTTTACCACACTTACAATGAACTTCAATGAACTTTGTAATCATTCTTGTTTTGACATTGTCATTCCATGCTGTAGAAGCTGCTAACACATACAACAGTTCAATCCCTTACTGATACACTATATTGCCAAATGTATTCACTCACCCATCCAAATCATTGAGTTCAGGTGTTTCAATCACTTCCACGGCCACAGGTGTATAAAACCAAACACCTAGGCATGCAGACTGCTTCTACAAACATTTGTAAAAGAATGGTTTGCTCTCAGGAGCTCAGTGAATTCCAGCAATTCCATAATAGGATGTCATGTGTGCAACAAGTCCAGTCATGAAATTTCCTCACTACTAAATATTCCACAGGCAACTGTCAGAGGTATTATAACAAAGTGGAAGCGATTCGGAATGTCAGCAACTCAGCCATGCAGTGGTAGGCCATGTAAAATGACCGAGCGGGTTCAGCGGATGCTGAGGTGCATAATGAGCAGTTGACAACTTTCTGCAGAGTCAATCGCTACAGAGCTCCAAGCATCATGTGGCCTTCAGATTAGCTCAAGAACAGTGCATAGAGAGCTTCATGGAATGGGTTTCAATGGCTGAGCAGCTGCATCCAAGCCTTACATCATCAAGTGCAATGCAGAGCATCGGATGCAGTGGTGTAAAGCCGCCACTGGACTCTAGAGCAGTGGAGATGTATTCTCTGGAGTGATGAATCATGCTTCTCTGTCTGGAAATCCCATAGATTAGTCTGGGTTTGGTGGTTGCCAGGAGAACAGTACTTGTCTGCATTGCATCAAGTGTAAAGTTTGGTGGAGGGTGGGATTATGGTGTGGGGTTGTTTTTAAGGAGTTGGCTCGGCCCCTTAATCCCAGTGAAAGGAACTGTTAATGCTTCAGCATACCAAGAGATTTTGGACAATTTCATGCTCCCAACTTTGTGGGAACAGTCTGGGGATGGCCCCTACCTGTTACAAGAAGACTGCATGCCAGTGCACAAAGCAGGGTCCATAAAGACTTGGATGAGCGAATTTGCTGTGGAAGAACTTGACTGGCCTGCACAGAATCCTGACCTCAACCCGATAGAATGCCTTTGGGATGAATTAGAGCGGACACTGCGAGCCAGGCCTTCTCGCCCAACCTCAGTGTTTGCCCTCACAAATGTGCTTTTGGAAGAATGGCCAAAAATTCCCATAAACACACTCCTAAACCTTGTGGAAAGCCTTCCCAGAAGAGTTAAAGCTGTTATAGCTGCAAAGGGTTGGCTGACATCATATTAAACCCTGTAGATTAACATTGGGATGTCACTCAAATTCATATGCGTGCAAAGGCAGATGAGCAAATACTTTTGGCAATATAGTATATCTTGCACACATGCATCCATTGCTAGAATGGGTTGTGAAGATCTTATGATCCATAAGTGGGGTTGCCTTTATGAGTTAAGCCAGCTCCGATACACATTGCACAAAAACACACTATCCAATACTTGCATACATGCCACGGTAACCATGCATGTACATTATCTCTATATCATTAGCCACTGTCAGGGTCCTGCCCCTGGCGGTGTGCCTCCAACACTTCACCTAACCTGAGTATTGAGATTACATGTTCTCCATCTCATTACCTGAGTACATGCTACATGTTCTCCATCTCATTATCATCATGTAAATAAATGTTGGACTATTATTGCAGTGTATAGACTCACCTCTATGTATTGCTGCATGTCTTGGACTCCCAGTTTCCTGGCCTCTGTCCTATTTCTTGTTTATTCATTGTGTTAATTTTTCTGTTTTGTCAAGTATCATTAAACATTTTGTTTGTGCCTGAGCACCAGCTCCTCACACTTTACTCAACAAAGGCTGACTGCCTAACTATACTGAAGATAAGTTCCATGTGAATGTCATTATCTATTTATTATGCTCATTATATAATTGTAACGCGTGGTGGCCCGAGTGCCGCAGTGGTAGGCGAGGGGTAGGACGAACAGACTTCCTCGACAGGGACGAACATTTATTAACATAAATGACAGCAGCACTCACACGTATTACAAACGATGAACATGAAACAATTGATGTTAAACAAAACACGATACACAAGGATACATCTAACAAACACGTTACATTCAGACATTATATCTACAATGACAAACCACGCCGCACACCCTGACGTGAATTTAAATACACACAGACAAAATGAGGTGCAGGTGGGTGCAGGTGTGTGCAGGTGTGGTTACAAACGAAAGTCCTCCTACTGCACGTGGCTGGCCAAACCACGTGTCTCGCGGGAGGCGAGTGTTCCGTGACAATAATTCACTTAATCACATGTTTTGTTAGTTTGCCATCTGGTGTTGACAAGAGGAGGATGGGTTTCCCTTCAGATACTTGGTTCTTCTAGATTTCTTCATCTCGCTCTTAGGCAGTTTATCTTTGCCACTATTGCCTTTGGATTGTTCACTAGGGATGGGGACCTTTTTTTGGAAACCTGATTTTTGTTTTATGACAACAACAATTGTGGTAAAATGAAATACACAAATATTTGAATTTGAATTGGACATCTATGTACAGAAAAGGGAGATGTATGTAAGGTCTTAAATATTAGCTGCTGTTTTCACATTCAATTTCACATTCCAAATAATGCCAGGAAGTTCATCAAATATATAAGAGATATGTGTTGTTGTGTTCCTTCAATAACTGTTTTATGAATGCATTTCAAGGGGAGAGCAAAGCAGATATGTTTGCGCAATCTCAGCAGAACAGGAGGTGACTGGGTGATCAAATTTTCAAACCCTGAGGCTTGCAGTGATTCTGTGTGATCATATTAACTGATAATTGATAAAAAAGGAAGGAATGTGAAATTATTATGAAAACTTCAGAACACTATCCTCTTCTCCCTAAAGTCTACTTCTCTCTGCATCATGAATGATCTATTCCAAACAACACCAGCAAGACCAAAAGATTCCTCACTGCTGAGCTTTCAGCATTATTCATATTAGATTTGTTAGTGTTCTTACCATATGCAAACCCCCCATTAATTGGTGGTAGTAGTTAGTAATAATGATTATGCAATTTTAAAATATTGAATACATTTGAATAAAACAGAAATGTGTAGTGGTTAGTAGTCTGTTATGCCCGTCTGCTGAGATGTATGTGTGTGTCCCCTTATTGGATAATGCGAGACCAAAGCAGATTTTGAACTTCTATCATCTGGAACACAGATGCTGAGGTTACCTGGCCTGAACTACCTGGACACTTGGACCATTTGAATCCGCCATACCTGAACCTGGATTGGCTTAATGTGACACTTAATGAGTGCTGTGAACAATATTAATTTGCATATTGCAAATTAGTTGTCACAGTTAGTCCCTCCCGTCTTTCATGTTTTCCCCATCTTGTGTATTTTAGTTCCCTTCCGTAGTTTCGTTTTTTTCGCTCCTTTTTTTGTTAAATCCATGTATTTAAACCCTGCCGTGTTCCCTGTGTCTTGGCTGTTCATTGTGTTTGTTTGAATGTTTGGTTGTAGTGAGGTTCATTGTTTGGATACTTGTATGATTGTATTTAGGTTTGAATATATTGGATGTATATAAGCCCGTCTGTGTTTTGAAGCCTCCGTTTACCTTAGCCTGTTTAATTCTAGGCGTTTTGGGGTTTTTTTAACCTCCGTATGTTACTTCCTAGTTTCTGTTATAGCCTGCTTCCCCTGTTTGCCTTCGTGTTTTTGGTTTGTTATTCCTAGCCTTCGTTTTTTCCTTGCCCGTGTTTTGTGTTTCATGTATTCTACGAATCTCCGTGTTGGCTCTATGAGCCTGGATTACTCCGACGACTACGACTCTGGACTTGCCCCTAATAAATCTCGCTCTTCTCCGCACATGCTTCCACCTCCTTACCGCTCAACGTTACATTAGTAGACCATGCACTTGATACCACAGGCTAGTACATTCTTAGTGTACTAGATCATTCTTATCTAAGGCTATCATTTTTATCTATTTTAATTTTTCATCAATTTACATTTATTGTTTCCAGTGAATAACACTGTTTTTTGTACCATTCAGGATCACCCAAAAACCTTGCTCCTTCCATGAGAGTATTTCTTTACCATGGTCACCTTTGGCTTGCTCATTGCCTGTTCCTCTTTTCTGATTTTGCCTCTGCATTTATTAAAGTCTGCCTGCAATTGCATCCTATCTACCTCTTCATTCATGATATCTGGCTTTGAATATTGACAATGGCAGCATCCTTCCAGCTGTCTGGGAAGCAAAAGTTGATCCCTATGGATAGTTTACATACATCCCTAGTATTCCTCAGATTAACCTGATATACAGGCAAGTTTGTTTTTCTGCTACTTGGTAAAACACAGTGCTCTCGTTGGTTTGAAGCTCATGTTTGTCTTGTGGAACACTGACTATGAAAAAGATTCAGCAGACAGGGCTTGTAGCATGTGAGCTTCATTTATTAAATGTTACAAATTCTGTCCAGCCCACTGGGTTTCCACATCCAGATTATCCCACTCCAGGGAGACTCCCCAGCTAAGCAGATCATCTTCTCCTGAGTATTAATGTGAGACACATGTTTCTTTCTATTTAACCACTCTCTGTCCTCTTATATAGACTCCATCCCCCCTGACTTCTTTGCTAAGTATTGCCATCTCAATATGCATACCAAGCGTATTCTTCTCTTGTTGATTTTCCTGGCTATCAATCTGTTTTTTCCCCCCAGACTATGCCTCGCTCCTAGTCCTTTGGTACCTTCTGGACAATGCCTGCCAACTCTGACCCTGTATTTGACTGACTACTCTCTGCATAGTGATCTCCTGGTCACTAAAGCCAACCCTGTGTTATTCTCAACAAACTATTCCTACATATCTAATCTGAGTTGTGAAACAAATGAAGACTTCAGCACTTGGATTCAAATGTACCTGTACCCTAGCGATCATTAGAATTAACAACAAATGGAAAAACAAAAGTAAGTGAATACACCACTTTCTAGTTGCAGACTTGCTGGGTCTTGATTGACGTTTGTAGTATCTGGGGATGCTCACTACTGTCTGTTCTTTCTTTTGTGTCTAGGAGCCTACGGGAGCAGAAAGGCAATTTAAGTAGGATACACAGAAAAAGTACAGGTGCACCCCATCATAATTACCGGCTGATCATCTTGAGTGCTTCCACCCACAGACAACGTTGGGCCACTGCCACAGTCAACAGCACAATCACACTGTCCAAAAATCCACTGCTGACTCTTAAATACAAGTGTTCATATTTAAGTAAAGCAGTATTTGAATTTGGGATCTCTTTAGTTGTTTCCTATCCTTCAGAGCAACTCATTACCTTACATAATTAAGTAATCTGTGCCAGAGAAGTTGCTTCTAGAGAGGTGGCAGAAGATCAGGATTACAATCTACAATCTATAGGAGATTGACTAATATGTGAGGTCTTGGAGGGTTCTTGAATACATTTATACTGACAAAGGACTGCACATTAGACTGGGGTATATTCTCCCACTCTCACCGGTTTACTCCAACACTTATGTTTTGTGGCAAGCCAGCACTGATGCTGTTCTGGAAACTAAAATCATAGATGGCTAGGGCTGCAAGCCACTGTGGCTTTAACCTTGGCTGAGGTTAATGCACAGCTGAACTGTTTGTGTAGACAGTTTGTGCAGCCTTATGTTAATCATGAAATCTGTACATAATTGTCCAATTCATGGACAGAAACTCTGACTCCTTCACCACACACCCAATATAAGACAGAAACCTCAAGTATAAGTCAAGTCCTTTCAAGCTATTAAGTATGGTTTACTCTGGAAACACTAATGCAAATAATTATTTAGAAAAAAGCATGCATACACCATACTTCAAACATGTATAAACAACAAAAGCTAGTAGTAACAGGACACAAACTAAAAAGCATGGAACACAAATCAGGAAGAAAATAAACAGGCAACAAAACAAATATAAGGCAAGCGCTATACACAGGCCCTCAAGACATGGAATAGAGACAGGGTGTAGGCACGAGGGAAGATGCAAGGACTGAGGGAGAGTACTTATGAGGAGAGGTTAACAGACAGGTAACGGGGAAGAGGAGTTTGCATTGAGGTGAGGGGATAGCACTAGGTTTAATCTGCCAAGCGTGTAGAGAGAGGTTGTCAAGTGTAATGAGTGGAGAGTAATTACACAAGCTGAAATAAAAATGAATAAAAATATGCTGCTTCTTTAAAACTGGAAATGTTAGCAGAGGCATATATCTTAGGCAATTGAGTCACTACAAATCTACTTCTGACCCCAAATGGTTCTGACTCTTTAAAGTAAGACCATTTTATTTTTGCTTGGCTTTCTTCAATGCAGAGTTGGGCCTTTTGTGAGCTAATATATCAATGACTGGACATTTGCCCTCTTCCATCCTCTTTTCTTGCAATCACTATGACAAGACTGCCCACAAAAATGCTTATTATGTATACCTTATTAAAATAATATTTGATTTTCTTTTTGTGGTGTTTAGACACTGAAATATGTTCTTTGTTTAGACTGCACTATTGAAAATATAATTCTCCACTGGTTCACTAGTTGAAAATAGCTTGTGTCCCCTGCCATCAGTGGCTGATTGATCTCAGTTAGAGTATGTACTTCACCATTTCTCTCTGTTGACTTGTCTTAGGAAAAGAGCATGTACAGTACTTCGTTCTTTCCCTCTATTGAGGTTCTTTTGCTAATTTGGTTTCAAAACATCTTTGAACACCCTGACACTGTTGCCACTGTTGCCTGACATTAAACTTGTTTTTTGTATATTCATCATGTTATGACTAACATAACATAGCTAAAATTAAGAGGTATCAGTACATACAATGCTTTGTATTTTTGTAATCTTTTTGGTACATTTGTAATCAGATTTTTCTAGTTTATTTATTATTACTACTATTAATAGTTGTAGGATCCTGTACCTCAAATTGCCTTGCACTGCTGTGCAATAACAATAAATCATTCTAATTCAGTAGGGAAAAAAACACGAGAGGGAATTGGTTCCAAGTAAGCCTTAAATACTCTTTTCACATATTACTTGTATAGGTATAGACAATCACCTAGTGACCCCCATGTGACACTGCCCTCTAATGATAAAGAGACGCCAGGGCCAAGAGACGCCATGTATTACTCGGAAAAGAAAGTTCACTTCTGTTAAATCTTATTGGTCAGGACCCAAAATCAGCTCCTTTCCTCAATTGTGATTTTCTGGGGTAATTTTACATCCATCACTACATAACTCTTGTAACGATACACATATGTAGGGTCGACTTAGATTTCAAATGTCATGACACCTGATTTAAAAGGGATATCTGTCATTAAGACAAATGTTTTCAGTGTTTTAACAAGAAAGGGACATATGTTCATCTGTGAGCAATAGAAAGCCTGTCTAGTTCCCTAATGGTTTTTCTCAAGACAAATATGAAATAGATTTAGAGCTAATGCACTCTTTCCAGGTCAAAGATGTTATAATGTGCAAGCCTTGTCTGTACTTGACTGTGTTGTATGTACACCTTTATCAAAAGATGACAAGCGATAATGTCATTTAGTCTGAGTAATTCAGTGATTCTGGGATGTGAAAGTTATGTAGTGTCCACTAGTGTCCACTATGAAAGGAAATTCACAGCTTCAAGTCATAACTTGTCTGGGGTTCTCTCTCTTTCTTGTAAAGCCATTTACACATGGTTTGTACATGAATTGTATTCTGATGAGATTAAAACCATTTACACTTTGTAGTTAAACACATCTCAGTATGCCACCCTAAAAATTGATTACAATATTCTGTAAAATGTGTGAACCTAACAAAGAATTCTAATTTTAAGGAATACATTTTCTCTTTCAACTTACCTTTTATTTAATTGGCATTCATTGAGCTACAATAACTTAATATCAAATATACCTAATACCTAATCTGTGCAATCACCCAAACTAGGCCAAACCTTTTATCCATGTTCACTTTCTTTACAAGAGTTAAATGAAAAAAAGTAGCAGAAAGTGGATGCCACTTTGTAGTGTGCTTCAGCATAACTGTTTTTAGTTCTTTAGTGCTCATTTGTTCTACTTTACATCACTGTATTACTGTACACACGGTGTGCACAATTATTAGGCAAGAGAGTATTTTGAACATATTATTATTTTTATGCATATTTCCCAACTCCAAGCTGTATAAACCTCAATGCTTATTGTATTTAAGCGTATCAGAAAATGTGTATTTGTGTAATGAGGGAGGATGTGGCCAAAGGAGATATATCAAGGAGTGCATAATTAATATGCAGCTTCTTTTGCTCCAAATATTTTTTTAACTGACTCTGAAAAGTAAAAAAATTGTAAAAAGTATTTTTTAGCACTCTTAAAATTGCTAAGATATTGGGGTGTGATCACAGAACCATCAAACGTTTTGTTGCAAATAGTCAACAGGGTCGCAAGAAATGTGTTGAGAAAAAAAGAGACAAATTAACTGCCAAAGATTTGAAAAGAATCAAACATGAAGAGACCAGGAACCCATTATCCTCCATTGCTGTCATATTCCAGAACTGCAACCTACCTGGAGTGCCAAGAAGTACAAGGTGTTCAGTACTCAGAGGCCAAGGTAAGGAAGGCTGAAACTTGACCACCACTGAACAAGACACATAAGGTGAAACATCAAGACTTGGCCAAGAAATATCTGAAGACAGATTTTTCAAAGGTTGTATGGACTGATCAGATGAGAGTGACTCTTGATGGACCAGATGGATGGGTCTGTGACTGGATCAGTAACGGGCACAGAGCTCCACTTCGACTCAGACACCAGCAAGGTGGAGATGGGGTACTGCTATGGGTTGGTATTATTAAAGATGAGCAAGTTGGACCTTTTCAGGTTGAAGATGGACTCAAAATCAACTCCAAATCCTACTGCCAGTTTTTAGAAGACATTTTCTTCAAGCATTGGTACAGGAAAAGGTCTTGAAAAACCTTTCAAGAAGACCATGATTTTTATGCAGGACAATGCTCCATCGCATGCAACGAAGTACTCCACTGCGTGACTAGCCAGTAAAGGCCTTAAAGATGAAAGAATAATGATATGGCCCCCTTCCTCACCTGACCTAAATCCTATTGAGAACTTGTGGGCCCTTCTTAAATGGGGGATTTACAGTGAAGGAAAACAGTACAGCTCTCTGAACAGTTTCTGGGAGGCTGTGGTTTCTGCTGCGCAAAAAGTCGATCAACAACAGATTCAGAAACTGACAGACTTCATGAATGGAAGGCTTATGACTGTTATTGAAAGGAAGGGTGGCTATACTGGTCACATTTTTAATATTAGAAATGTTTATTTGTAAATTTTGAGTTGTTTGTTTATTATTCGCACTTTAACAGATGAAAATAAACAAGTGAGATGGGAAAAATGTCCATTTTTCATTTAGTTACATCATAATTTTGCACACTAATAGTTGCCCAATAATTATGCACACGTAGATATTCTCCCAAGAAAGCCAAAATCTCATTTTTTTTCTTTCTAAAATATTCAATTTTGAGGTTTAACATTTTGGACTGACTGAGAGCACTGTAGTTGTTCAATAATAAAATGAATCCTCAGAAATACAACTTGCCTAATAATTGTGCGTACAGTACATTATGGGTGGATCAGTCCAAGACTAAAACTTGATTATGACATATTAGGACACAGGAGTAAGTTATGATGGTGACAAACAAGGAACAGCATTTAATAACTAAAAATAAAGAGAACACAAAGCAAAGGCACTTAGAGAAGGGCAGGCAGGATGTTTGACTGAATTGGGTACACTGTTGAGAAGTAAAAGTAGCAAGTTAGACATCAGGATGTGGTGTCGCAATGCACAGCACTAGAGGTGGGTGCCTGTTGGATTTAAATAAGGCTAGAGATAATGAGGTTCAGGTGAAGGTGATAATTGGTATACTGGGGATTGGAACCAGGACAGTGACATGTGATCTGTGGAATCCTGGCCCAGACCTCAGGCTCTGAGTTCACTTACTTTTGTCTTAGATTCTGTGCAATTCAAGGCTTGTTGTCTAAACCTAGTTGTTAGTTGCTTGTTAGCTGTAATTTCTCACTACAGGTGTAGTTTTGCCCTGACCTTAGATGTGAATTGAGGGGTGGGCTCAGCAATTATTGAACTGAGTTAAATTAGGACGACACATGTGTCTGTAGCAGTAATCAACATCTGTAGAAGGTTTGGTGGTGTTCTCAATCAGTTCATCTACATCTCACCTATAGGATTTCACAAACTCAGCTAAGTATCTTCTCAGATTATTTCAATCCTTTATCTCATATATCCAAAAATCAAGCATCTAAAATGTGTTTCACAATTCCTGTCCACATATCCCATAGAGCTCCTCAACGCAATCATAGATGTCACAATCTCAGCAACCTCACTGACTCACAACGCTCCACACCATCACACATCGTGGTGGCAGGAGGGCTCTGGAACTGCCAATCTGCTGTCCAGAAGGCTGACTTCATCTCAGCATTAGCATCCCTCCACTTCCTACACTTCCTGGCTCTGACAAAAACATGGATCATCCCTGAGAACTCGGCGACTCCAGCTGCCCTGTCCTCTGCCTTTTCATTTACGCATTCTCTGAGGCATCTTGGCAGGGGTGGTGGCACAGGTTTACTAATGTCTCGAGAGTGGCGTTTCACTCCACTTTCCTTCTCTATACTTTCCATCTCCTCCTTTGAATTTCATGCCATTACACTCTTACCCCAACCAGACTTCTTATCATTGTCATCTACCGCCCTCCAGGTTCCCTAGATCACTTCATTGATGAGCTCAACATCCTTCTGAGTCAATTCCCCATTGAAGGAAATCCACTCATTCTCCTTGGTGACTTCAACCCTCCATCAGGCAAGCTGCATTCCTCCTGCATCCTTCTGCTGTTGACAGCATTTGACCTCACCCTCAACCACTCTCCTCCGACTCACAAAGTGGGCAATATTCTGGACCTGATCTTCACCCGTACCACCACAACAATGGACATCGCAGTCAGCCCCCTCCACCTCTCAGACCATCAATTTCTATCCTTCTCTCTCTCTTCCTTCCTTCTCTTTCCATCCAGTCCTCTCCAACATGTTCCTCCTCCCTCCATCACTCCATAACTCTCTCTTCCCTTAGTTCTACTATTTTGTCCATGCTTCTTTACCATGACTCTCTATCCTCTCTCTTTTGGATACAGCTACAAATACTTTCATTTCTACACTCTCCTCATCAATAAATCTTCTGTGCCCTCTCTCGTCTAGACCTGCTAAGTCCTCCCCACCTGCTCCCTGACTAATGGAAACACTTCGCTGCCACAGGAGAGAACTAAGGACTGCAGAGAGGCGGTGGAGGAAATCTCGCATAGATTCAGACCTCAGCTCATACCAGTCTCTCTTCCAAGTTCTCACTGGAAGTAACATCTGGAAAGTCCTCCTACTACAGAAAGAAATTCGAATCATCATCCTCATCTGATTCATGCAAGCTCTTCACTATTTCTTCTCTCCTTAATCCTCCCCTTCCTTCCTCATCTCTTACTCCGGAGGATTTTATCACCTTCTTTGAGGAGAAGGTTGCAGCAATCCACCAGTCCTTTTCCTCTTTTCCCACTTCTCCAACCAATGTGCTTTACCCAACATCCAACTCTGACTTCTTTTTCTCCTCTCTCCACAGATGAAATTCAACTCCTGACTTCCAGCAATCCGACTACATGTCCACTGGATCCAATTCCTTCTACTCTGTTCCAGACAATTCCAAGAGATCTGCTTCCTTTCCTCTCAAAAGCCCTTAAACGAGCAGTTTATAATCAATTGTCTCTTTTCCTCACCCAGAACCAGCTGCAAGATCCCAATCAGTCTGGCTACAAACTGGCAAATTCTACAGAAACGGCCCTCATAGCAGTGACTAAGAAACTTCATGCTGCTAAAGCTGCCAAACAGTCATCTGTTTTGATTCTTCTAGACCTTTCAATAGCCTTTGACACAGTAAACAACAACATTCTTCTCTCTGTTCTTTCCAGGCTTGGTATGACTGGCTCTGCTTGAAGATGGTTTCAGTCCTATCTGGAGGGACGGTCCTATCAGGTGACATGGAGAGGATCCACATCCAAACCCTGTAGACTCTCAACTGGTGTTCAAGGCTCAACATTAGGCCCCCTTCTCTTCTCTTTGTATACTTGTTCTCTTGGTGATGTAATATCTTCTCATGGTTTCTCCTACCACTGCTATGCTGATGACACTCAATTATTTCTTTCTTTCCCACCCTCTGACACGCAGGTCTCCAGACGTATCTTGGCATGCTTGACTGACATTGCGTTATGGATGACATCCCACCACTTGAAGCTCAACCCCAGTAAAACCGAGCTTCTGTTCATCCCAGGTACTCCCAACCCTTACCATGACCTCACTGTTTCCTTCCCTGGTATCACCATCTGAAGCTGCCCATAGCCTGGGAGTAACTTTGGACAACCAGTTGTCATTCTCAACTCATGTTTCTAATCTAACCCAGTCTTGCAGATTCCTCCTTTGTAACTTACGAAGGATACAACCCTTTCTTTCACAGGAAGCTACCCAGGTGCTTTTGCAGTCTCTTGTGATCTCAAAGCTAGACTACTGAAACTCGCTACTTGCTGGTCTTCCTCTAAGAGCCATCAAACCTCTACAACTTGTCCAGAATGCAGCAGCACGACTGGTCTTCAATCTTCCAAAGTTCACACATGTTACTCCAGTGCTGCACTCCCTTCATTGGCTCCCTGTAGCTGCACGCATCAGATTTAAAACCTTGATGCTTGCCTACAAAGCCAAAAATGAATCAGCCCCTTCATACATGAGGTCAATGGTCAAAGTCCAATCCGTACTTCAAACCTTAAGTACGGCTTGGCTTGAAATACCTTGCTTCCGGTCTCATGGACAACGAGACTATTCTCTGTCCTGGCTCCAAGATGGTGGAATGAACTCCGACTTGCTGTTCCGACAGCAGAGTCCCTTGCAGACTGAAGACCCATCTATTTGCAGAATATTTAAAGGACCACTAACCCTGCTCCCATATTGACTGATTAATTTAGTACTTAGTGTAGGGCATTGTTTATGTTTAACAAACTAGCACTTATTGTTTATAGCATTTAAACAATGGTAAGATAGAAGTGCAGTCTGCTAAATGCTGTAAATGTTCATATAAGTGGAACAGTTAAAGTTGAAGCTGAATTCTGTCAAATTTATCTTTCTTCTAACGTTTTTTTACCTCATGCATTCTATGTAGCAGTGCATTATTCTGTTTGTGTCTCCAGTGCACTGAGCAGGAGGGTTGGCAGGTAGACAAGTTGAACTTGTGCTCTGTAGCTGTTCTTCTGTACATAGCTGTTCTGTTCATCTTCTGTAGCTGGAAGATGCATGGGCATTATGCATTTGCTGAGACAATGAGGGAGTGCAGGCATACATTCAAACACAAACATCTAAAAAAAAAAAAGAGAAGCAGCATTGTATTAGAGGTTATTCTTGGTCCTGCTGCTATGTCATAACTGTTTTAGGTTTGTTCTTTTTTTTTGGTTTGTTTGTTTTTCCCTTGTATCATTTCATATGTTTGCCAAAAAATACAAACTTTTTCTGTCCTACCTTGCACCTTACATTGGGTCTGCACATTACATTGGGTCTCTGCATATTGACCTCCCCCTGTAAAAATGGACTAATATTAAGTTTGTCACATTTGTCACTCCACATCTGTTCTCAATTTTTATAGAACCATTATCTGCCACTATTTGGCAAAATACAAATATCAAAGGTATTTGGACATCAAGCCTAGAACATAAAATGTGCCTATATGTGTAACGTTGAGTGGTAAGGAGGCGGATGCATGTGCGGAGAAGAGCAAGATTTATTTAGGGCAAATCCGAAATCAGAGTTGTTGTCGTAGTCCAGGGTCAAAGAGCCAACACGGAGAGCATGGGGATACATGAGTAAACAAAATAAACACACATGAAGGCAAACGGGGAAGCAGGCTACAACTAAGGCTAGGGAAAACGCAGGGCCAGGAAACACAAAGGTTAGGAAACACCTTTTCCGCCCCCCCAAAGCACAGAACACCGGGGCACGCAAACACATGGACCACTAAAACCAAAAACAAAACAGGACTAGGACGCTACACGAACAGAACAGGCAAGACACGGAGCAGAGACAGGATCCAGACGAGACACAGGAGCAGACAGGCCAGAAACAGGAACCAAACACAGGACACAACGAGAAGCCTGCACAGGACCTGGGGCAACAGGAGAAGGCCAAAGAGGACAAGAACCAGGAGCAAAAGCAGAAATGAAAAAAGGAACAGGAGCGACAGGAAAAGAAGCAACAGCAGCAGGAACAGTCATGGACGCAGAAACAGAACAGAAACAGACTGAGGGCGAGAAAAGTGCGGGGAGGGAGGATGAGGATTACAAATACGCAAAATAGACCAGGCCAGGGACAAAGGGACAGGAACAGGGACACAAGGATGGGCACAGGGACTGGAACAGGCACAGAAACAGGCACAGGGACAGACAATACAACAGGAGGAAAAATAAAACCAGGCAACAGAAAAGGCAACAACAATGGGGCAGAAGGAGCAGACAGCAACGGAGAAACAAGAGGCATACGGGAAACAGGAGAAACAGGCCGAGGCAATACGGGCGGGAACCCAGGGGTGGAGGCAGTAGAAGACGCAGGAGAGCTTCGAGGAGCGACCAGAGGGACAGGCCTGGCACGAATCACGGGAACTGGCTTGGCACGTGGCACGGGGACTGGCCTGGCATGAGGAGCTCTAACCATTGCCAAAAATAGTACTGATGAACTGGAAATCAAGGAGAACTACTAAGATTACTCACTGGAAAAATTATTTATAGACTATGTATCATAAGAACACCTTTCAGCTTTGTTCAGAATCCACTGAATTCAGGATGACTTGTTAACATTCATTAACTTTCTGCAAAAGTAATATCCCAAACTCAATCTGAACTCAACCGATATGAAATAATAATCTAACCAGCTCAGTTCTCTTAATAATTCATACATAAACAGCCACTCCACATAGCTATCCTTTTTACAAATGCTCCCCCCACATGTGCATGCACACACACACACACATACGCATGCACACATAATCAACTAATACTATAGTAAATAGATATTATTTATAAATCTGTATTTCCCTATGCATAAATGTTAAATGTCAAATTATTTTTCTTTGCCCCCCCCCCCTTTTTTGAGGGAAGAGTATTACCACAATAGACAGTTTTTCACTTTTAAGTACTGACTCTCAGACTTAAATAAACATGTAGTGTTTTGCTTATTTGTAATTTTGTTGTTCAAATTAAAAAATAATTGTATTGAACCTGTGTATCTATGTGGAAAGGCAGTATAGGAAACCCCTCTGAAAGTGTGTAAAAGGCTCAAGGGTCTCTAAGATGCTGACCATACTCCACAGGATTAATGAGGCTGGGTAATTAAGTTAATTGTCCTCCAGTGCATTTGACTTGCTTCAGCTTTGGAGAAAAAAAGTTTGTGTTAAGGGTCTTTCTGGGTGTGAGACACAGATGCATGACTTGTGCTGACAGGTATGTGCCCAGCCATGAAAAGTTTGATTGAGAAGTTTGATGTATGCTTGATGTATAGCTGTCACATTAACTGAGCAGTGAATGGAGGCCCAGTGCTTCATATTTCTATAAAAACCTCATTACTGCAGGAACCAAGGACTTAATTTTACAGTGCATTCAATCTCATACGCACACCAATTGCTTTTGGAGCTCATAAAAAATTAATAAGACTTAATTTAGGCACATTTCACATTAGATCCTGTGTGTAATCTTGTGTGAATGGGTTGTGAAGATATCTTGGAGATCTGCTTTGTTTATGCAATTGTAACAGTGGAACCAAATACCCCTATCTTGGCTCCTAGATTTTAAAAAAGTCTTGAAGAACATTTGGCTTCAATCAGTTTGTCTTTTTTTTTTTGTAGGGAGCTCTAATGTCCATAACTCACTTACCATTTAAAATGTCCTTTTATAGACTGGAACACTTCAAACACGTCACGTACCTAATCACCTTTCTTTTAATTCTCAGAAATGACATTTCTAATGTTTTGGTTCCAGTGTTCTAGTGGTTTGGAATGGTGTATAGAGGTAAAGACATAGCTTAATTTTGATGGGTGACATGACACATCCGAGCAGGCATCAGTGAGTGTTGCAATAAAAATAGATGTACAAGTGTTCATGTGATGTACCCATTAGCACATGAGGAGTTGCAGGCTGTAGCATCTAACACTCAGTAGTAACTGTAAACTTTACAGATCTAACCAAAACATTTGAAAGCATAAATTGTTTGTAGGGATGTGTGGAAAATACAGTTTAGTTATTTGTTGAGAAGACTCCTTCTCCATCAGGGTTCTGAACAGAGATGGTGTTGATCCAAAATCACATATTGGAATCAGGACAGAAACGTATTGGAACGGTATCAATATTGGCTGAAATTCAAATGCAGGATGCTGGTATCGGATTAGCACAGAAAAACTGGTATCATGCCATCTCTAGCTCTGAAGTAAAAAAAAAAACAAAAAAAAGAGGATGAAGGGCCAAGATTAGAAAGAAATAAGCTTTTACTTCTTATGTTTTTTTATGCTTGTTTCTATGATTTTAACAGAAGTGCAGTTGTGTTGTATTTGAGGTGCATTGTGTTGAAATTGAGGTTTGACATTGAGAACAAGATTGAAGGATAATATCACCATTTGCCATATTTACACGAACAATTTGATCAGCTCAAAAAGTGGGGGAAAGTGCTGGTACTCCTGACACTTATTCATATGTCTGCATGTGCATTGACAAATCATTAAATATTACATGCCGAATCACCTGGAGAGAGTTGTGGGCAATCGATGTGAGTCCATTTTTGCTCAGAGCAACTTACGACATCATTCCAACCCCACAAAACCTTGGACAGTGGGTCAGTGAAAATCCTAGATGTAAATTATGTTGGCACACTAAAGCATATTTTATTGGCATTTAATGTTAGTTTGTCACAGAAACGATATACATAGAGACATAATCAGGTGCTTAGCGCATTTGTTTTTTTGATAAGTGTAGAGAGGTTAAAACTTTGTCCAGTAGTGATATGGATAAAGAGGTTAAGTTTGTGTGTGAGGTACAGTGTATTGGAGAGCAAGTGTGGGGTGGAGGGCTAAACCTGTTAAGGGGGAAATGATCCCGATTGTATCATAACATAAATAAAATACAGTTGGAAGACCAAATTAAGATGGAAAATAAAATAAATCAATCAGAAATAGAACATGAAATTACAGTAACATATAACATTTCCCTAGAACTACAAGAAACCAGGAAAGCCATTGACAGGTTTCTCAAATATACAGAGGATGGAACTTTAAGGTTTTCCAAAGAGATTCTATAAGATGAGGAACAATGCCAATCATCTTTTAATTTTGTAATGGCCAGGCTAATTATGTGGTTTACATTTATCCTCATTGTCAGAAGATATCAGATGTTATAGAAGCTGAAATATGACAGACATGATTTATCCCTGGCAGATAAGATTTACGAATATTAAATGTTATAACCTCAAGAAAAAAATTCTAACTTAATTAGTTTTGATATACAGAGAGCATTTGATACTGTGAACTGGCAATTTTGTACAAAACGCTGGCTGCTATGCGATTTCATCTTATGTTTGTGGATTGGGTACAAATGCAAAGTCACATGTTAGAGTGATTAGATTCCATTCAGAATTTTTTTCCTTGTCCAGGGTCTGGCAGGGGAATTTTCAGTCTCCTGCTTTTTGATTTAAGTATTGAACTAATATTAATAAGACAAAATTATACTATTAATGGTTCAAAAGATGAAGGTCAAGCAGAATATAAGTCTGGTAAAACTGATTACATTTCTCCCAAGAAATACAATAGACACCTCCTACTGCAATACGTGAGAAGGAATGGGCAATAACTTCAGAACTGTGAAATGAATGAAATGTTATGATTTAAACAATTACTTTTTCTAATATAAACTGGTGTCACCTCCTAGAACTTCAGAAGAATTTTGCTTGCATGGCTGATGATGGACCTCTGTCTGAAACATCCTTTTTCTCAGGATGCCTTGTGCACTTCACTCTCTCTCACACTCTCTCGCTCTCTCTCTGTGTATGTGTGTATGTGTGTGTATATATATATATATATATATATATATATATATATATATATATATATATATATATACACACACACATTCATACATGCGTGTGTGTGTGTGTATTTAGAGTTCCCTTCCTTGCTTTTCCAAGTATTGCCCACAACCTTGTTGTAACCTTGTTGTTTTTACACTGTGTGCCTTCTGCCTTCTCATCCCTAAGTGCCCCTACCACATGCATTTCGACAGGTAATTCTGAGCACTTGCGCATACCTGGCTCCCCCTGATAAGTATGATGGCTCAGCAGGAAAGTGTACTTTTTTTTTAAATGCAGCGCTTTATTCAGTTCTCTTCCTTTCTAGATTGCCACCCCACAGACTCTAAGTAGCATTTCAGTTATTTCCTCTACTGGTAAAGGTCTTGATTGAGCAACTGCTATAAACCATCATCACACCACAGCGTTTAGTCTGTCATTTGCAGATTTTGAGATTATTTAAGGGAAGACTTTGAACATCCAGTTGCAGGGGAAAATGCAACTGAACATGAATAGGGCCATTGCCCTGCTGCAGATTTGACTAGAGTGCTAAGGTGAGCACTGCATCAGTACAACTAATTTGTCATTAGGGAATGAGCAAACTTCACTGTGTATCATTCCTGTCATTGTGGCATTGGGTATCCTTCATTCTGAAAGCATATGTCTTTACATAACCCATTCACCTAAGATCCCAATAGCTTTAGGATTACCTTTTCTGGCCCAAAATAACCTCACCTTCTTGTGGTGAACAGGGGAGCTCACATCATGGAGTCCACAATGTATTACCTCTTGCATGCCCCTGCCACGTAGATCCACCACCAAAATAGGCACCGCAGTCTCATTCTGTCCTCAGTATAGACACTTAGGTGAGGGGTTTTGTAAAGTAAGGCCCACTGAACTCCCCATGCCTCAGACCATAAATCCATTGACATGCTACAAGGTAACATCTACTTGCTGTAGAGCTTACCCCAGTCTCTTCCAGAAATGCAGGCTATGGAGGGATACAATAAGGAGGCCCTAGTAATTGGCTACATTTGACCCTCCAGCTATGTTGCTGCTGCAGATTATTTTTTTAATTGAGAAAATAGATGATGGTTTTAGACCTTGCATTGTTTAGGGCTCCTAATGCTGTCACTATTTAAAAAAAAGAAAAGAAAAAAAAGCGTAAATCTTTTCACCTCTTTATTAGAACAAAGGAGCAAATATCTTAACCATCTTCGACCTCATGTGCGTTGAAGTCCTTTTGTTCATGTTTGTGAAGGTGATGCATGGAAGACATGCTCAGTCACTCTGTCATTGCATGCAAAGGTTCCATTTTAATCTATTTCTCCAGTGATTCTGAGCATGTTTGTCACAATGCTCTCTGCAGACTTTTTGAACACAAGCTCTTTGTCAGACAAGAAAAGTGTAAATGCCATAAGGCATCTATTGCCTTTTTGGATTGCAAAATAAGACAAAATGGGGCGGAGATATATAACAAAAGTTAGAGCAGCTGTAGAGTGACCACAGCCATAGACAATTAAGCAACTGGTGGTTTTTGACTTTGCACATTTTTACTGGTGTTCTATAAGACATTTTTGCTGTTTCCACTCCACTCCTTTGCTACTGATGAGTCAACTGCATAGGTTGATATGAACTGATGCAACTAACCAGGTATTCAGTGATGTCAAAGCACTCTTTACTACGTGTACCAAAGCAACAAGATTTCGCTCTCCCCATTGAGGAAGTGGATGCCTCTGAACCATGGGTTGGTGCAGTATTTTCCAATCAGAGAGGCCTACCTGAGAAACTGTATATATGTGCTTCTTGTTCATATAAGATGCCTGTTGCTGAGTGCAACTATGATGTGGGCATTAGAGAACTGCTAACGTTTAAGAATACTCCTGATGAATGGCATCATTGGCTAAAGGGCACATCCTTTTCTTATCTTATCTCTCAAAAATGTGAAATATATTTGGACCACCAAATGCCTCAGCTCCCACCAAGCCAGATGGGCATTGTTCTTCACACATTTATATACACGTCTCCCTAACATACATCACCTCCTGCACCATTGTCTTCTGCTCTGTCTATAGTGATCTTGCCTCTTTTTAGCACCACCATTCACAGCCTATACCTCCTCCACACTGAGCATTTACACATCACGCGATATGAATGTCCCCTGCCCCCAACTCAGGACCAGCCCAGCAGCAGAGTACCAACATTCACTGCTGACCAGGTGAAGAAGGAACTGAGAAAACTAAAACAGTGTAAAGCCACAGGACTGGATGGCATTGAGCCTAAGGTCCTGAAACTCTGTGCTGAGCAGCTGTGTGTAATCTTCCAGTACATCTTCAGCCTAAGCCATTGTGCCATTGTGGGGTGTATCAGGAATGGACAGGAGGCTGAATAAAGGGAAGCTGGTGTCAGATTTTGTCCACTGCTGTGAACTGAATCAGCTGCAGCTCAACATCAGTAAGACGAAGGAGATGGTGGTGGACTTTAGGAAACTAAGACCTCCCCTGTCACCAGTCACCATCAATGATTGGGGAAGTTTAGGTAGCTAGTACTTACAAGTATGTGGGCATGCACTTGGACAAAAAACTGGACTGGAGTTCTAACACCTGTGCAGTGTTGAAGAAAGGACAGAGCTGTCTGTACTTTCTGAGGAGACTGAGGTCCTTTGGAGTGTGCACTAAACTCCTTCAGACGTTCTACCATTCAATTGCCAATAGTGTCATATTCTATGCTGTTATGTGCTGGGGCAACAACATCAACAAAAATGCAACAAACAAGCTGATCAAGAAGTCTGGCTCTGTTGTATGGGTCAAACTGAACACTGTAGGTTAAGGCAGTAAAATGGACTCTTAATAAGCTGCTAGCCATTATCGACAGTGCATCAAACCCCCTGTACACTATAGTGGACAAACAAAGAAGAACATTCAGTGGAAGACTAAGCAGTGCCCTGTGAGATTTTTTCTACCTATTGCAATAAGACTCTATGAGTCTGCTTACTGCAGGGACACCACTGAGCTCCTGCTGCCTGAACTCTACTGAGCTACTCCAGCACAGTCCAGAAAGTAGAAATAAAATGAACTTTAGTAACAGATCAGTTAAAAGTAATAGAGAAAATGAGTGCATCATAATAGTATAAATGATGGTTTGAACTGGACATAAAAGAGTAGTATGTTACTATTCAGTTCAAAATATATCAACTGGCTTGTATTATGATGGACTCATTTTCACTGTTACTTTAATCTGATCTGTTACTAAAGTTCAGTTTATTTCTACTCTCTAGATTTTGCCACTGTGACTCAAACAGTTAATAATATTTTACTCCATTAGTGCAATAATTACTTATGCTGTGTAACGCGAGGAGGCAGAGTAGGATCCGGGGATGAGTTGCATGAAACGAAGTGGTTCTTCACACAAAACATCGAACATAGTGCTCAGGCACATCTAAGATTAAACACCAACAATATTCACACTCGCACATTAACAATACACAACGAGGAGCAGGTGTGAATCACGGGGTGGGCGTGGCCATATGGATGATCTCACACACGCACACACATTTATAACTAGAGTATATTTATTCAATAAACAGAGATAGAAGAACATGCATAAAAATAATTAAAGTTTTCTTAATGACTAGAGGTATTGAGTCTTCTAAAATCACTATAGTATAAGATATGTAGCAAATGAAGTAACCAAAACTAACAAACACAAACTAGATTCATGGTGAACCAAAGTGGCTACCTAATAAGAGAAAGAAAAGGATGAAAGAAAAGAAAAACTGTTTAAGCAACCTGTGAGGATGAAAAACTTGGCAGTCTACTTAGAAAACCAAACACGACCAACAAAGGAAACTCATTAACCAGTCAATAGTCATGGTGAGAGAGCATGACTAAAAGTGTAACAGGAAAACTTAGGATAAAAAGAAACTGTTGTGAAACAACTTTGAGGATTGAGGAAGCTGCACTGCAGATGGGAGGAAACGAGTTACTGATCTAATTTTGATATTTAAACTGTAGCATTACTGTTTATGCTAACTGGTAACATAAAAGAAGTAATGCCTGTCCTTATGACTCATTGGGCTCTATCATGTCAAATCGTCTGGGTGTCACTGAGAGAGTGTGTCACATTGCTGGCTTGTCCCTGCACAAGTAATGTAGGCCAATGACGAAGAGGCTTCTTGATCCGTGGGATTGGATTTTCTGAGCTGGCTTGGTTAGAGACTCCTAGGAGTTTTGGGTGGTCATGAGTCCTGTCCTTGCTTTTGATTATGATTCTGGAATGGTTTATTTCTGGACATACAATGAATCTTCAGTGACAATCAGCACAGCAAGGTGAGTTTGACTGTGAGTTTGCCTGTCATGTGAATTCTGAAGAACACAAACTAAAATATAAGAAATTAAACAGAACCAAAGAAACAAAGAAAATATAAAGAACAAAATAGGGTGATGGAATTCAAGCCTGTTCTAACCACTTGGTGAGAGGTTATTGACGTAGTCTCAACTTTGAGATGACGCGGGGGGTCACTCATAGACCTCCCCTTCCCTGCTTCATACTTTGCATATTCATGCATATTCAACTGCTTTAGTTTTCATGATGGGGAAAATAATTCCTCTAGGACATTCTAGTAAGATCCACCACGAATCAATAAACCAAGAGAAAATCATACGTTTACTACACATTTCTACCTCATGGTCTTAAAAGTAAAATTTTAAACAAAGTATCAAACCCTAGGATGCATGAAGCAATTTAATTCCTTTCCCATTTTCTTGAATTTACAAACTACATATTTTAATATATTTTGTTTAATTGGTTCACATAAGATTATAGTAAACACAATTAGGAGCGATTAACAATTTGTTTACATTAAACATGAAGAAAGACACATACAAGTGAATTGATCAGGATGAATAATGCAACATACAAGTGAATTGATCAGGATGATTAATGCAACTTAATAAGGAATAAGTAATGAAAAGAATAATGAAACAATGGACACATCAAATAATAGAAGCAAACACCACGATTTGAAGATTATATTAAATAGCCATACACTACTGGCTGATTAACATTTTAAATCATAGTAGGTTAAAAGCAAATCTGAGGGAAGGAGAAACATGTATATCTGTGAACATATCTCTGTGAGATGAGAAAAGCTGTTTGTCCTAGTAAGGGTTTGAGTTTGATGGAATTTATGGTCATAGTTCCTTGAAGTATAGCCATGCTGGCAAAAGTTTCCTGCATTCCAATCTGTGGGTTTATGACAACCAAGAAGAGGGGAAAGGTCAGAAAGCTAGGCCAGTGCGATAAGCCACAAGATTTTTTATGGCTTTATTGCTCGGTGCCAGAGGAGTCCTGGTTCCTGTCTGTGGGCCAGGGGTGAGAGAAAGCTCACCCTGACCAGATCAAAGTTTTATCAGAGAGATAATGTGTAGTCTATCTTCAATACACCGTAATAGATTGGTTCCTCAAAGCATCTTGTTCCCCTTCCTAAGTATCCTATGGCTATGGAGATGGCTGAGTGCCTTTATAATGAGGTTTTCAGGACATATGGCCTCCTTGAGGATACAGTGTCTGACAGAGGTGCTCAGTTCATCTCACACAGCTTTCTGTGCCAAGCTGCAGATCAGTATCACCCTCTCCTCTAGCTACCATCCATAGAGAAATGACCAGGTGGAGAGGTTGAATTAGAATATTGGGTGGTTCCACCCCCCACTCCCCTGGGACTTTGAGGCCTATACAGTTTGCGGACAACTGGGAGAAGTATGGCCCTGAGGAGCACTCATGGCTCACTACTAGGGCCATTCTTGACCCCTCCCTCAACTCAGAATTCACCTAGGACCTTCCTGAATGGGTGGTGTCTAGTGGGGACCCATTGGGGCTTCAGGTGCTGCTCATTGAGGTGGGGTTTTGTCACACTGGCTCATGGCAATGACACAGCCAACCACCGGAGGTGTGCCCTTACCAAAATATTAGTCATACCATCACCCTTCATTCTATCTTTCTGTGCAGTTTTTGCCCCAACGCTGTTGTGTGGAATTCTGAGCCTTTCTAGTATGTTTTCTTCTCATGTTTTGAACATAGACTCTGTGTCTTACATTTTGGATTACCGCTTGGTTTAGATTGTTGTATTATGTCCGTGTGGATTCTGACCATTGTCTGTCTTTTTGCTAATGTTCTCTGAAATGTATTTGTGGACTTGTATGAGGTTTAACAATACACATGTTTCCTTACCAATGTGCAGAGCACACTTTGTTGCAAGTTTCCTACAGCAGTATCTGTAATTCCTAAACCAAATATGCTCCAAATGTTGCTGCAGTAGTCATGCCTTTTTTTGCTGTTGATTCTATTTGCCTTACTCTGGTCAACAGCATGTGAAAAAGAAGAAAATGTCTGCCTTTCTGACATTTCATCAGCAGTTTGCCTATAATAGCACTGCGAAATAACTTGCTCTTGGATGAACACCCTCTGACTACACAGCAGTTTTATTAGCTGCTCCTAACACCCTGGTTTGATTTCCTGTCAAACCAATTAAAAACAAAATCCTCCTTTCTTTACTCAGTAATCACCTCCATTATGTTCAGAACCTTCACAATAAAGATGTACAAAATGCCTTACTGCTTTGTTTGAAAGGTGAATTTGTCATTTCATGTTTTTTTCCAGAGTTCAGACAGAACTCTGCCTCCTCTGATCTAATCCTGGCAAGGCCTTCCAGACCCGATTACATTTTTGGAGGTGATGGGACATGTTGATTCTCCTTCTCTCCTCTTTGCTCTTGTCTCTGAGCTCCCTGCTAAGCTTCCTGGCCCACTTCTTTCCATGACAGAATCAGGGCAGCATCGTTTCCCTGCACGAGCCATGGGGTACACTGCAAAAGGGGGAAGCACAGTTAGAATACATGGCTTGTTAAGAAAACAAGCTGTAAATGACCTCCTGCTCCCTGAAGACAGAAAAAGGATTAATGACATGAAGGCAAAGATCCATCTTGCCTCTGTCTCCCTCATTCAGAACAGTCTCTCTCACTCAGCCACTGAGGGAGCTCATGACTGGGCTGGACAATGGTTTTC
The DNA here is from genome assembly GCF_041902795.1 of Electrophorus electricus. Lineage (NCBI taxonomy): Eukaryota > Metazoa > Chordata > Actinopteri > Gymnotiformes > Gymnotidae > Electrophorus > Electrophorus electricus. The sequence continues at coordinate 27,075,417 of NC_137506.1, read as the reverse complement.
ATGTGACAGTGTGGGGAGCATTGCACTGAAGGCAGTGTCCAAAGTGTACAAGGACTCACTGTATATTTAATGGTGCCAGAGGAAGAGAAAAGGAGCACATTGACCATGCAGATGGCGAGCTTGGCATGTAAGCATCCATCCAAGCCTCCATCCTGCCTAGCACAAAACCCCTAACAATGAGGTGTTTAACTAAACAAACAGCAAAATGAGTTTTATGAGACCCTTAGTAGCTGTGCAGTCTATAGAAAAGTGGTAGAGAAGGGGGGCAAAGCAATAACTGTTGATATGTAAGAGTAGGTAAGAGATGGCAGGCCTTTGCATTTTAAATGTCAGAAAATTGACTGCCTGCCTTGTATGTTTTCTCCTGTGTCAGCAAGCACACCACTCTTTCACACTTTGCCTTACAGTCTCGACATTTTTCTTTGCTCCACTTCAAATTAGACTTTAAAATGTTTTCACTTTACTGTTAAATGGTGGCAGACTGGGTGAACACATGGTGCACACATGCATCTGGGTGTCCCCTCACCTTATCAGGACTTGTGCAAAAACACTTCATGTCAATAACCCAAAATAATTCACGGTTAATTTCTTGCTTCCTTAACAGGAAAGCAGGCAAGACTGAAATACTCTGGCTTGTTAATCAGCTTTCATGAGATGAATTGTAATCTCTTTTGACAGGGGAACCATCTGTGTAATTTCAAAAGAACAGCGTGAAGGTTCTTGTGCCAGCGACACAAGTAGCTGTAGTGACATTGTTTCCCAGTGTGAACCAGCCTACACTTCTCATCTGCATTCTGCCTGCAGAACCACACACCATGTCTGCTCTAGCATGGCCACCTACACATAGAGGGTCTGGAAGCATATGCACTCTCACCCACACACAAAACTGCTTTATGCAGTGTTCCAGCTAATGCAGAGTAACTAGAGGTCACAGATGTTAATTAAGTACTAAACTAAAATTTCTTCCTCAGTGAGGGTTCAGGGGTCTTGCTCTAACTGCTACTGACACCTTGTTAATGTCACCCAGTGTGTACTCTGGCCTGGACAAATGAGACTATAAACACTGTAAATTCTCTGGCATGTTGTCCATATCTGTTAGAGCTTATTTATTGTTTGTTCTAAGGTGTGTTTGCATGCTTTTGTGCAGGAACTGATTTCTCACCTCATGAGTCTGTAGCAGTCATAAATCCTCTGGAGCAGTGTGTGTATGACATATTAATACATGCAGGTATACACACACACACACAAATACAGAGAGAGAGAGAGAGAGAGAGAGAGAGAGAGAGAGAGAGAGAGACAGAGACTGACTGACTTCTGCTTTACTCCACCCTCCTTACATCTCAGATATTCTTTCTATATTTATTCCTTATAATCTGCATGGTGTCTACAAGTGAATTGAATTCTGATACCTGGACTTGTGCAATGAAAACTCTCTCCATCATATGTGAACAATGGTTATAATAATAAGAAATATAATAATCTGAAGTATGAACAAGACTTAATTAATGATGCAGACTAATATCAAAATATTACTTGAAAAAAATAACATAGCTGTGTTATAAGTATGTAAAGTAATGGGAAAGACTAGCAGCTCTGCAGTATTACAGTTCTAGTTCAGTGTCTCAGGGAGACGAGAGATAAGTGTGAAAAATGGAAGAGGCAATCCCATTTCTTTGAAGTGATGTGGGAGTACTTTAATAAGGCCCAGTGCTTTAATGCGAATAACAGAGTTGTTGGTCAGGTCCAGGCGTAGAGAAGCAAAACTGTTCAACTAATTGTTGATTTCACTTCCAATTTACAATCAAAAGTAAAATTGATTGTTTCAGGTGGTCTAAGGAACTTTCTTCTAGTCTACAGTCAATTATAAATCAATTAGAGGCTTTTTATATCTGGCTGTGGTTTCAAGTGCTTTTCTATCAACTCACACTGCATGTCACAGTTAATTATAAGCAAACCCAACACAGGCCTGCAGTGCTTTGCAAATGCCTTCATAAAAGGGCAAGAGATCTGCTATATTGAAAATATGGAAGCAAAAAGGTGGGGAAAATAGTTGTCTGTTTTTAGGCATTTTGCTGAAAAGTATTGGCCATTTCAGGAAAGTCTTGTTAACTTGGAAAACTTACTCACTTGAAACATTTTCTGTCCTGATTATAATTGCAATTATCGATATTATGTGCTCTATTCTGTGCACAGCATGAGACATTGATAGCTGCAGTGTTTAAGATGTTCCTCATATAGTCTCTCTTACGCTCTGCTACTTTCTGTCTTGCTCACTTTCTCTCTATCACTCTGTCTGTGTCGCTCTCTCTTTCTTTCTCTCCCTCTCCGTCTCATGCTTTCATGCTTTCTTTGCCTCCATCTTTTATTCTCTTTATAGATAGTTAGCACTGTTTTTTGAGACAGTCCTCTTTAAAAGGCTATATAACTTATACTGGTTTACATTTCTTCACCTATGCATATGCCTCTGTTGGTAAGGATTATACTGATGGTGCTCAGAGTTTAGACAAAGAAAGAGATGGATGTTATTAAGAAGAGCAATGGGGGTAGAAGAGATTCCCAGCTGTTTTCACGCTTGCCTTTTTAATTACTTTTTGCTCTAAGAATGCTGAATTAGATCAGCTGAGCCATACTGCTTATTGGACAGGATTTGTATTTTTGGTTGGGGTGGTGAAAAAAATCAGAATAAATCAGAATCAGAACTGGGACAATATTGGGTAAGAGAATTCTATGATATAGATGTGTAGTGTAGTGTAGAGTGATCTTTGGTAACACATACTGATAAATTATAATTTGGTAATATTTCCAAAAAAATTTAATGTTGTGATATTAAAGTGCACAACATCATTATGCATTCATACCCATGCTACTGCTGACTCAAATTGATGACTTGTTTAAACAAAAGGAAGGTTACTAGCACTGATGTGCACTTTTTAATGCCACTTGATGCTATTACAATGCCATTACAATTATTTTGCATCTCATAAAGAACCAAGAAATGAGAATCAGATTATTAGCCTATTAGGAGCCTATTATTGAGTACTGAGATCTTTACTGAGATCTTTATTAAGTACTGAGATCTGTAGCCAATGCTAATATTTACCTAATTCATAAACCAATGACAAAAATGAGTATTGATTATGATGGCCACCAAGCAGAGGGTGTTTACTGTGACTTTGGTTATTAATGAAATACGAGGGGCTGCACTACTTCCTCACTTGGGATTTTTGTGTTATGTTTTGTTATTCTTACCCATGTGCATTGTTTGTTTTGTTCTCTCACTCTCTCCTACCCCCCCTTTGTTGACTATTTCTCCAGGTCCATGAGTGCTGGCCACAATACTAACCAACTCCCATTCGATCCTCTTTAATATTGGCCCTTTCTGTGAAGGGACAAGGTGCATGAATGGTGTCAGATAAGTCCCCCTTTTCCTTACCTGCTGCCTAGTGGTCTTACAAGCTCTTTTGTACATTTGCATAATTTGGCAGATGCTCTTTAATGATGCTATTCAAAGCAATTTACAAATTTTAGTAGTATGGCAGTACGTGTGCTCCATGGGAATCTAACGCATGACCTTGGTGCTACTAGTATCTTTCTCTACGTGCTCTATCAAGTGATTTTACCCCTACCCGCCCAGTACTTCTGTCGCTGCCTTTGCAGACTATGATTCTCATGATCTCCTCGCTCATTGTAATTTTCTTGTCTATTAGTTCCACCTGTTAATTCCCCTGTGGATTCTCTGTGCATTTAAACCTCACTGTGCACCTAGTTCTTTGCAAAGTCTTGCTCAGTGTTTTTTCTGGTTTTATCTGTCTGTTATCCTTACGCTGTTTTTGGATTACCCTTTGGTGTGTCTGAAACGCATTATATTAAAACGGGGTTTTACCAAACTTGTGCTCGACACTGCTTCTGCCTGCTCAGCCTGGCAGGTGTATTACAGGAGCATTTTCGTCAAGTAAGTCATGGTATGGCCCCTCCCCCCAAATGCCTCTGTGTGTGTGTGTGTGTGTGTGTGTGTGTGTGTGTGTTCGTCAAAGTGGCTACACCCTCCCTGTGTCTCACACCTGCTCCTCATTGTGTCATTAGCATACATGTCTATAAGTCTATCATTTACGCATTTGTGTTGTCGGTGTTTGACTATGATAGCCTGCGTGCTACGTCTTTGTTGTGTTGTGTTGTGTACAAATAAATATATGTGTTTGTTTAACATTACTCATCCATGCATCCTGCTTAGCCTCCTAGCGTCACAGAAACACCGACTGACTAAGGATGCCTGGGAAAGGGAAGAAAAAGAAGGGCAAGAAGGGAAGTAAATGACCTCCCATAGCCCTCGCAGGGAAGCCCTCCATTTTCTTGAGCATACTCCTGACTCCCACAGTAGAAGAGAGCAGTCCAGGTGAGTGTGGTCCTTCTGCGGACACTGGGGAGTCGTACGAAACCGGGACTGGTACAATGATGTCCTGTAGTCGGAGTCGGACTCCATAGACTCCTATTATGCCTCAGAGAGACCCTCACTCATCCTGGCCTCTCTCCCGAGGTCCACAACAGGGGAGGAACTCACTGGACGATTTTGGGGGAGCCCTGATTATGGTACGGGTCGGACTCTGCTGAGTCCTACAAAGATCAGCCGGATTACAAGCACTTGGAATTGGACTCTGCTGGGTCCTATGACCCCTACAAGGACGACCGTAAGAGCTGTGATGACTATGGAGGTATCCCCTTGGCGCAAGCAAACCAGACGCGAGACACCTAGAGGCGACCTCATTCGAGGAGAAAACTCTCTTCGCTAGGACACACAGCCCCGGAACTCTTGCACCCATAACGAAGCATCGTAGAGTCAGGAAGGAGGCGATACCAGTGCCCACTCCAGAGACGGGGAAGTTGGCTGGTGCGCCCCCTGTGCGGGACAGCAATGGTTGCCGCCCCCCAAATCGGCGAGGGGCGATTCCCCGCAGGTGGGTTGGACTGCAGCCCAGCCGACAACTGGGAAACAGCCCGGACTCTCATCGGCTTTCCTGGACTCGCTAACTTGTTAAATAATGTTGTATCCGTCCCAGTCACTTTATCCTTGTGACATTGATTGTACCGGTCGTTTTGTCCCCTTTGGTGTCTGTACCTGTTGGTTTTTCCGTCCGTGTATCTGTTGTTGTCTTGGTGCCTGTCCTTCCCCCTCTGTCTTGCTCGTGCTGGCCCGTGTTGGGTCGTTCGGTCCTCTGGCCTCGCCATTCGGCGTTGGTCTCGGGGATGCGGCCCAATAAGATGTTAACTTATTTATCTACTTTAATATATACCAATTATAAAGCACTATTAATATTCTAAAATAAACTGAGAGATGACTTATTACTGTTCTAGTACTCCATTTATAACAATAAAATGTTAATGCATATAAATACATAAACAAGCTTCAAAACCGAATCAGAGCTCTGTATTATCGTAATTGAGCTGAAATCTGATGGAATCTCCCAGTCTGTACTCAATATTTATGACCATAATACTTTTTAGCTGTTTGAAATATATTCTTAAGGGATAAAATGCATATACTTTTTGAATTAAGCAGTTTGATCTGTTAAAATATTTTCAAATTATTTTGCATGTCTGTTTAACAAAACTTTTCAGTGCTTAATTGCAAATAAACTTTAGTGGATAAAGTCTTTTGAACATTACCTACACATGTGGTATACACAATTATTTTAAATACATGTTATATAGGAACTCATAAAAGAAATTCAGGAAGAGAGTATTAATGCACTGGTTTATCCATTAATTCAGTAACTGATGGGTTCAAAGTTGGTTTCAGTATAAGACAACTATGAACAACCCTGAGCTCAGAATCCTCATGATGTTTGTTGAGACTTCTGAAGAAATATTTTCAGTTTCAGGGATATTTTTGTGTACTAAGTGGATGAAAGAAGAGTGTGGCCCATCCCCTCTCTCCTTCCCTCCCACTCTCTTTATGTTGCAGTGATTAAAGACCTGTCTGATTGTGAGCTCTTCTCAAAGTACTGGAATTGGGTTGAATAAATAATTCTAAGGTTTTGAAGTGGTAATGAAACAATACCTTCTGCTTTTAGCCCTTTTTCACATATAAGCTCACATATACTTTGAATCTTTTTATTTGGGATTTTGCTTCCTTTGTAATCAGAGAAATCCAAAACTTGTTTGTGAAAGCTTCTAAAACCCATGATGATACAGCTATGATAATACATTGCTTTTTTTGTGTGGGGGGGAAGGGGTGATTGGAAGTGCTATTTTTGATTTATTCTTTTTTATGTCTTTTTTTACTGAAGACACAATTACTTAAATATGTTTGCTTTACATCAACAATTAGATAACCATCAGATATAGTGAGGAAAGACACAGCACTAAATGACAAGCTCCTTGGTGGTACTAATAAGTAATTTTGGATTCCAGGCCCTCTCATCTTCTGAGTAATTGTGTGTGATATCATTATGATCTTTCACAGTAAATGCAACTGTAAATGCAATCCACCAGGACATGTTCACATGTGTTATAGCAAACAAATGTTTTGTGCATTTAATAAAATTATTGTTGTGTAAACAACTAATTGTGTATATAGTGTTAATCTGTAGGAATTTTAATTAACCCAACTGAGAACAAATGTACAGTAGGTCTGAAGAATAAAGTCTGTGTGAAGCGCTAGTAAGTAAGACTATGAAGTCCAATAACGTGGGTAGTGAGAGCCATGTCGTGTCCAAGGACTGTGTGCCCTCTGACTGTGTGCAATATTACTCTTTAACAGCACTGCAGAAGAATGACCATATTGTGGATCACAGCAACTTTTTTAGTCTGAATGTGGAGAGAAAAGACAACAAGTTCTAATTTAATTTCAGTGCCTAAGCTCATTGCTGAGTGAGGCAGTGAGCACTAGCCGAGATACATGCTCCGTCACACCCACCCCAGCAGAGACCTGCTCCTGCACACACACCCAGCAGAGATACTTGCTCCTTTACACCCACTCACCCCAGCAGTGAGACCTGCTCCTTCACACCTACCTATCCCAACAGAGACACCTGCTCCTTTACACCCACCCACCCCAGCAGCAGTGCTAAATGAAAGCAGTTCTTATTGTAGGCCTCAGGCACCACTTGTTCACAGCACACAGCAGACAAAAAAAGGAGGCCATCCTTTGATGTTCACGGTTAATGAGTTTTTTTTAGCACGTAGGCTGTGCTGGTGCCTCATTTGTTTTCATCTTCAATGTCGCCTCATTGACACCACTGTTCTGCTGCCCTGCTGGGACCTGGGGAGCTCTCTGCCCTGAGAATTTTTCACGTCAGCTCCACTGATAAGTGCAACATTTATATGAGATGAGAGACTGTGTATGTCTAGAGTTGGCTGTGTCATTAAATTCTATCTAGTTTACCAGCTACTGAGTCTTGCAAATGGTATAAATGAGTACCTGATGAGCCTTTTTCTCTCTGCATAGTAAGAACTGTTTTACAACTGTAGGTTCCTATGCACCTACTTTGACAAATTTCGCTAAAATTAAAAAAGGATCTGCGCTAATTTGCATCCTGTGATTGCCTAATAATGAGAACTTGCACCAGTCACCTGTGCTGAAATGACATCACATCATTTCATGGCATAGAACATTGTACCAGCAACAGGTTTCTTCTGCTAAGAACATGTACAAGAGCTCATCACTAATACCATCTCTTTCAAAACCAAAGAAAATTTCAGTTATATTCCCTATCTCAAGCACCCAGAAGACTTTATTGTGGGTATTAGAGTCAGAAAAAATGCAACAATAATAATAATAATAATAATAATAATAATAATAATAGGTTTACATTTACATAAATGTAAATGTAATGTAATAAGTTTAATTTATATAGCATCTTTCTCAAACTAGAGGTCACTTTACAATAACAATACAGATGGAGAAAAGGAACAAAAACACATGTTGAGAGAAGAGGTATGTTTTAAATTGGGATTTGAAAGTAGTTGCACCAGTCACCTGTGCTGAAATGACATTACATGATTTTCATTTTTCAGGTTTACATTTACATAAATGTATAAATGTAAATGTACATACATTTGTACATACAGAGTTGCAATGTACATATATTTACATTACATAAATGTAAAAGTAATGTAATAAGTTTAATTTATATAGCATCTTTCTCAAACTAGAGGTCACTTTACAATAACAATACAGATAGAGAAAAGGAACAAAAACACATTAAATAACACATTTAATACATTAATTTACATCTATTAACAGAAAAAGGTGATGCAAAATGTTGAGAGAAGAGGTATGTTTTAAATTGGGATTTGAAAGTAGAAAGTGAAGAGCAGAGATGGAGAGATTGAGGTAAAAGGTTCTGTAGTTTTGGAGCCATGACACTAAAAGAACTGCCTCCTACAGGGACCAATCTAAACTTGGGGATGGAGAGGAGATCTGTATTAGAAGATCGAAGTGTATGGGTGTGGCAGTATGACTGTAGTTCAGCTAGGTAGGGAAGTGCAATGCCATGCAGAGCTTTGTATGTAAGTAGGAAGAGTAATGAATGTGCTGAGAGACAGGGAGCCAGTGTAACTGATATAGAAGTGATGTGGGTTGATTTTCGAACATGTAAGATAATTTTGAACATATTGAAGTGGGCAGATGGTTTTGTTTTGGATGCCAATGAACAGAGATTTGCAGTAATCATAACTGCAGGTGATGGAAGCATGAACCAGAGTCTCAGCATGTTATTTGGAGAGCACGGGACTAAGTCTTGCAATATTGCAGAGATGAAAAAAGGCATTTTAACCTGTGATTTGATATGCGGTTCAAAAGAGAGCAAAGAGTCAAAAAGTACACCATGGTTCCTAACTGCAGATGAGGATTTCATTAAGACACCATCCAGATTGACTTCAAGCTCAGATAATTTTGAGATTTTGGATTTAGAACCAATAAGTAGAACTTATGTTTTGTCAGGATTTAATTTCAGAAAGTTCAGAAATGTTCATTCACTATTTGAGATCTTGGATGCAGGAGGTGGTAAGGTAAATAAGAAAGAACAAGATGATTTTTACTGCCCAGAAATTACAGGGAAACTGTCAAGCACAATAGTATGAGCTCTATTTTTATTTTTATTTACCTTAACAAGGTATTTAACTGATCACGTGGTAGGACCCGTCATGTGCAGTGGGAGTTCCTCGTTGACTGTGACTCATCCTATTTATAACCACGGTCACTTGTTAGCACACACCAGCATCTGGTTTAATCTCCTTATATTTGTATGTATTTAAACCCTTGTTGGTGTGTGCATTGTTGTTGGTCATTGGTTATGTTAACAACGTTTATGGTGTCTGTGTTAGCCGTAGCCGTATTTATGTTCACTGTTTACATTATATGTGAGTGCCATTGTCTTCATCTTGTGTTAATAAATATCTGTCACCGTCGAGGGAGTCTATACATCCTGCTCCTTGCCCTGTGGCACTGAGGCTGTTACAGAATGACCGACCACCACAAGATGCCTACTCTCTCGGCAGCAAACAGTATTCCTATGGGGATGTTCTTAGTGACATCCCGAGCTGCTGCCTGGTTGGGGAGAGGACCTCGACTGATGTTTGAAGCCACACCAGTGGAGGAGGGAAAGGCCAGCTGGAATTTCTTGGAGGGGCCTAGGGCTACTGAGCCGGGATCAGGGAGAGCTGAGGGGCGCCACGGGGAACGTGGTGTAGGCGGTCTGGTGGAGAGAGCAAGGTCCCTGACTAGCACGGAGGTAGCCTATGTTCTCCCTCTTTCGTGTACTGGTCAAGAGCACTGGATGGGTCTGCCCAAAGCCCTGGAGGAGGACTGCCTCGGGAGATCTCCTTAAGGGGCTGGTGACAGGAGGACCGTAGTCCAGAGCAGCACGTCCCGAACCAGGGTAGCTGTGCCTCTCAGCGTGTCCTGTAGGACCATGGACATGTCTCCAGTGCCTGTGCTTCCAGTGGGGGCTGCACTGAAGTGCCTTTTGTGTGTCTACAGGCGCATCTACTAGTTGTGTGCACCCACTGTACAAGTGGGTATGATATATTGTCTGTCCAGGCTGGGTCCCTCCGAGGATGTTGTCGCTGCTGAACGTCATAGCCGCGGCTCCGGATCCACAGCTGAACACCATAGCAGCGCCTATGGAGCACTACTGGACTGCCCAGGGAGAGGCATTGACTTTGTATTTCCCCCTCATGTACTGAGAGACCTCCCGTTTTGGAAGCTCTTAGTCAACATTGTGTTGGGTGGGCACCAGGCATTGCCGTGTTGTGTCTGTGTATGTGTACACGGCTGCCTCGAGTTCACTGTCCTGGAGTTGGACGCGTCAGGAGCTGCTCCCCTTGGGGGGGGGGGGTATTGTCACGGAACACACCCCTTCCCACTGATCACGTGGTACGGACCGCCACGTGCAGTGGGAGTTCCTTGTTCACTGTGACTCATCCTATTTGTAACCATGCCCACTTGTTAGCATACACTGGCATATGGTGTGGTCTCTTTATGTTTGTATGTATTTAAACCTGTGTTGGTGTGTGCATTGTTATCGGTCATTGTTCATGTTCATAATGTTTATGGTGTTTGTCTTAGCTGTAACCATATTTATGTTCACTGTTTACGTTACATGTGAGTGCCATTGTCTTCATTGTGTGTTAATAAATGTCTGTCACCGTCGATGGAGTCTGGACGTTCCACTCCTTGCCCTGCGGCACTCAAGCCCTTACATTAATACAGTCAGCCAGGGAGGCCTTTCAAAGACCATGATGAAGCCTGGATCTCCCTACCACTTCATCCAAAGTACACAAACTCCATGAAAGTATGAAGGTTTTGTGACACTTGTAAGATCATTGTGGAATCCTCCAGACAGTTTCCTGTAAGAGACTGACTTAAATAAAGCTGTATTCAGCCTTCTTCAGCTTGGTGTTCACCTTTGTGCTTCATGATGAATTCTACAGTGGTTATTCTGGTATCAGTTTCCAGTTTCCATGGTTGGATGGTCTTCAGCTTGACACAGTTTCAGGCTAAAAGAAATGATTGTTCATAATATGTTAACTGACAAAAGAGATCATTATACTGGTCCTCATCATATTGATGGACACATTTTCATGTGAGTGCGTGTGTAAGTATCTATAATTATGTTGTGGTAATTGACGCAGGCTTGCTGCCACTGCAAACTCACTATATGGATTCTTGGGCATGTGTTAATCTGCTTGTTTGTAACAACCTGAAGAGTCTGTTTCTGTAGGCAAACTTTATCCACCAGACTTTAGCTGTATAGTGTTCGTTGAATGAGAGATTAAAACAAATTGCCTAATAATAGGCTAATTTGTCCCTGTGTCACAATTCCAGATGCAAGAAAACAAAAATCAAGTAGACCGTAATTCTCGGGAGTTCTGCAACTTTGAAGATTGTAGCAGAGGTGATGAGTACTACATCAAATCATGTCTTACAATAAATATCCCCATTGGTACTGATCCAAGATCAGCTTGTCTTGATTAAGAATAAACTTTAAAATTAAAAGAAAAACACAAAATTAGTCTCCAATCATTATGATTTATATGGACATGCTGACATCTACAAGAAAATAGTGCAACTATCTCAGTGTGTATATGGAATATAAGGTCAATAATTGAGGACAGACTGTAAGCTTGGTGAGAACAGCTGTATACTTTATTAAGAGGGGAGGTAATGTAATGGGTGTGTGAGCTAATTATCAATATGACCTCAGAGTAGTGAGAGGGACCCCTCCTCCTCAGCATTAGAGCTCTTATGTGGTGTTGCACTGGTTTTATGACCGTGAGGCTATTTGGAGTTTGTGTGGAGGTTGTGTGTCAGGTCGCATTTGACAGAAGCTGCCCTTGTGCTGACAGAAGAAGGCTTAGATATCTGCAGATTTTCCCCATTCATCAGTAGTTTTTCTAACTCTTCTCATACTCTGCTAGTCTGAGCTTCTTAAGAAATATTTTTCTATTAGAGGGTATTTGCCCCAGTGCTTTCTTCACATCTTTCGCATTGATGCTCACTCAGAAACTGTTCACTTTAACACATCTTTCAACTGATGGTTTTTAAAATGTAAGTTGATCCTGTGAAAACTGACATTTTAACCGATTACCAAACTATTCTGTTTGGGGTCAGAGTTAAAACGCATTGAGAATAATGCACATCTTATTTAAAATTTTCAATCCAGCTGAGTATATCGATTTCCCAGTTTTCTGTGGACCGCTGACATTGCAATCTGCAATAATCTAATAAATTTTTGATGGTGGAGCTCCTTTCAGACAGTATAGCAATCAGCAACTGTCTCCCATATACTCAGAAGCACTCTGTTAAGAATGGCCAATTATCACAATATCTATATTGCTAAAGCAAGCATGGGAAATTTTATTCTCCTCCTTGAGGTTCACCAGTTTGCCATCACATAAGTGAAATTGCATTCATGCTCTTTTCTGCAAATCATTCAATCGGTTTAGTGCTGTCAAGAGCTGGGGTGCAATGACATTAATAGAGAAAGAGTTTTATTTGTTTCTAATCACTGCCATCGTTACCCCAATCCTTCCACCATGCATGCTTTGCTCTCAGCATTTTGCCTGCAAAGATGGGATCGCTCACCCAGAAAGCCCCAGCTTCTTTTCCCCTATTATCTCCAACACACACAATTATCATTCACTCATACTGAACTATGATACAGCTATTGAGTGGATCTAAAATTAGTCAGAACTCACAGACAGGCATTTTAGCTTCTTTGGTTATTTATGAACTCCATTTTGACTTATGGAGTTAGACTTAGCTTTGACATTTGATGAACCTTGTACATCTAATTACTTCATGTGCTTTATTACAAATATTTTGTAAAATGCAGCACATCTGTTGCTTAATGACAAACTGTTAGTCATCTTCTAACTCATGATTATCTAACTCTGGTTTATCCGGTTTATTGCTTTGGAAAATCTCCAAGTTGGAGTTGGACACTACAACAAAGGCTTATGACAAATGATTCAGCTGAAGCCAGTTCTGTGCTTTAAATTTCTGAAAACAAAGGTGTGGAAACATCGTTCAGCAATGGTACAGTCCTTTTCCAGAGAGGAGGCAGAGACAGCCTATTCACTGCTCATTCAACAATTACCTGGAGTTGTAGGCATCTGTCTCTGTGTTGCAGTGCACTAGTGTCTGTACATTGGAGAAGGGCATCTCTCACATATACACAGTGGTGATTCAGACCACTCCTCACCTCAGTCACTCAGGGGAAGAATTACTGCATAATTGTCATTCATCATAAGTGGCATTTAGAAGAAAACAAATAAAAGAATAGCTGGAATCCATATGATAACTGTACAGGGAGGAGAAAGAAGTGCTGAATGTCTGCAGTATTCTAAATGAGTCCCATAGCAGATGTCTACTCTGATAAATATTTATTAAGTCAGCACTTATAAATGAGATGGTTTAATACATGGCAGGGGGAAGCACAAGAAATTCCATTCAACTGTAAATATTTACCCAGGTTCTGGCTTGTGGAGCCTCAATGCCACCCCCAGGGAGGGATTTTGTCATGACTCCCCTCCCAGAATTCAACAAGAAGTGGGCATGGCTATGTCTGTGGTACACTGGGAAGAAGGCTTATCAGGCATCAAAGACTTAGCAAGTCTCAATTTGAGATTTCAAAGGAAAGATGACAATATCCAGAGGCTAGTGATACTGGCTTCAAATATTACAGCATTGTCATAATATACAATAATAAAGAAAAAAATGTATTTCACAGACGTTTCAATAGATATATAGTACTGCCATTAGTACTGTTATTAGAAAATTATATTCAAAACCTTAACTATTCATAAGAAAATGATAACTAGAAATGAAGACTGGGACTTGGATGGTGCTACGGTGGTGAAAAGTTAAGATATTATATTATTTTAAATTAATGGTCTTATCTTACACTTGATTTCCTTAGCTGTACATTGTAGACTATGATTATTGGACAGTAACTCAATTGGTTGTTTTGACTCTCAACCCAAGCACATTGAAATGAAATGCTGTCTGTGGAGGGAAAGTGCAGAACACCATCTTAAATTTGAGGGTATGTAGAGCTTTTCTATTGCTAACCTCACCAGTATGTTGCTCGAAAGTGTACCAACCAGCTGATTTTGACATTTCATTATGTGTCTTATTACATACAGACTGCACTGTATATTTTGATATATTATATAGACCTAATATCTAGGTGTTCTTACCAAATCAAGTAAACACATGCCAACATTTATTTCCCAAATCTTTTAGGTCAGTGTGACATTCCATGTGTAATTCGCAATGAATAGGAGACTAGATTACCAATATTAGTAAAATTAAATTGGCTATCTGTGACACTAAGTTAAAACATTCACTGGTTCATGGCCACTGTAAATTGTTTAATTTCCACATCGTGTAAAGTATTTAATTCTGTAATTGTCCTAGTTTTACTCCATATGTAGTATGTAAGTTGGTAACCTGCGATTTTCAGGGTCCTTATTTCCATTATCATGTTATTTCTCATTGCCTGTTGAAGTTAAATTCTACTGACACCACACACGTTCTAAAGAGTGAATCAGATGCAATGGTTATGCAGGTGTTTGTTGGAGCAACGATTTCATCCAGCAGAGCTGGGGTCTTTATTCATTTTGATTGTATTTATGACAGCTGGGCTTGGTGGTTTGGAAATAAAATAGAGGGACTGTAGTGAATGAAGAGAGGGCAGGGCATACTAAGTGCATTTACTGCTTAATCAATCAGAGTTTAAGGCGTCATCAGGCAGCAGGGGCTTGTGTGAACAAGGGGCTTTGGGATGATGATGAGCAACAAAACAAAACAAAATCTGAATAGGATACCCACAAGACAGAGAATAAGGAGTAGCAGCAGAAAGACATGTATACGAACTCGAATCTGCACAGGGTAGCCTGTATTGTTTATGGCAGGTGTTCTATACTACTAAAAAAATATTTTTTCAGCTCATTCGTGCTTCAGAATGGCTAGCATTCCATTTAAGCCATATATCATTCCAAATTTAGACAGTGGTGACAAAAAAGTAAGTTAGCTTATAGATCTTGAGTAGTTTACTAATACATTTTTATCCTTCATCGTTAATGAAACCTGTTTGTTTATTTAGTTATTTCCGCCATGATTCAGTTTTCACTCTCAAGAGGACAAGAATGTGTCTTATGTGTTCAGATTCTGCAAAAGGTCAGTACTGCATTTCTTTGAAGATTCCACCCAGTAAACCCTGCTCTCTCTGGAGAAAAATGACCTTTTTCCTTGATATGACCAAAGTGAGAATAGATTTTCTCTCGTATCCATGTGGTGGCCTCATAAATCTTGCTCATGTCATCAGGAGGTGAAGACGCAATGCGATGGTGTTTGAATGCAGTGGTGAAGCCTAAGACCTGAGCTTCTGTTCCTTGTCCATACTTTTGATCATTTACTTACGCAGTCAACATGTGTTTTAAGTGACAATTTTTTTTAAATGTGCCTTAAACAAAAATATTGTCCTTTTATGACAAATTTTCACTCTAAATAAGCAAACATTGCAATCAATTCAAGTTTTTTTTTTTTTAACCAGGCCATACATTTTATGACTAATTTTAATAAATATTTACTTTTTTCAATTCCTTCACAGTACAGTAAGCGAAAATGAACAAATAACTGCAGCGATTCAAACTGTATGCAGAGGAGGCAGAGCAGACACCTTTCTCTGGTAGATCTGCAATGTTCAAATTTTGGAACACAATTTGTGTCTAGTTAAACATTTTAAAGGCAGAGAGAATAAAATTTGTCTCCTTTCATACAGATAACTCATCATATTTAGCTACAATAGAAGTACAACAGTATGTGTTACCAATTATTTTTGAGAATCACTTAGTGGGTAGCGATCATTTGACCTTTTACATTCACAATTAAAGCTGGCGAACATGGCTGTCAAATTATATAATTGTGTGGCATTCTGTAGTATGACCTGTGCTTTTGAAGTTGTTGGCTGGGGCTATTGTCAAATAGTCAAACATTTGTCAAATAACATCATTGTCTGTTTCTTTAGGTAACACAAATAGTCTCAATTAGTATTCATTCATGCATCAGCCTCCCCAGAAACTTTCCTCACCAACCACCACTGCTGTCCTTTACCCTTGGTTTAAAGATTGCACAAACTGTGTGTACATTTTTTACAGCCTCCATACCATCAGTACTCTTCTACTCTGGACTGAATGTTTGACTTTAGATCAATGCTTTGGGTGTGGTAGAATCATTTATGTTCAGCTACTTTTGTCTGAACTGTGGAAGAGTTATAGTAGGGCTCAATGGGGGCTGTAAATCATCCAACACTCATGATGGCTATTGATTTAGTGTTCAGAGTCTGTGCTTCCCTTTCTTCCCAGGTACCAGCAAAGATCTGCTCCCTCATATATCTGCCAGTTATGTGAGATTAACTTTGTATTTTATTTCTCTCTCTTGATGTCTCTCACACACATACACTCAGATTAGTTTTTCCCATATGGTGGTCCAGGTGCTAAATCTTACTGGAGATAACTGCCCAACAGGCTTTGCTTGGACATAGTGATTTGCTATTGGTTTGGAAGATTTACTCAGAGACACTGTGAATCTCATACCCCCCCCCCCCCAAAAAAAAAAAACAATAACAAGCAAAAACAACAACAAAAATAGTAAAGAATCATTTTTATTATAGCATATAACAAAGCTAGCCTCTTTTCCAACATTTTGTCCAATATTTGTTAAGAACCATTACCATGTGTAATACCACCCAAGGTATAAACTAAAAAGCACATATAAACAACCAGATAAACTGGAAAGAAATCCTAGCTACAAGTTACACAGCCCTTAGCACCATCAAAAATGACCTTTCTCTGCAGAATCCTCAAAGTTGAGGTGTCTTATTTTTCAGCATGTTGGGTGAAGCTCATCATTGAAATGCCTTGTCTCAGTTCCTTAGTATGTCCATGCCTACAAATCTTTCTAAGACATTTCTAAGACATTTAAAATAAAAGTGAGTTCAGTGCAACCTCTGTCCCCTACTAGCTCTCGAAGCACAAACTTTTGATGAATTAGACAGAATGGTGGGATAAAATGAGTCACTTACTTGGATACTATAAGCTCCATAAGCCTCTTGGTCTCCTGAGTGCATTACACTGCATTTCTTGAATGTCTAACTTTTTCTACATTTTTAATCTTATGACCTTTGCTGCAATGCTGCTGAACAGTAATGGAACTTCACTTGCCCCTCTACTAGGTCATTTACTATGCTACTTAAAATCTGGCTTATCTTTACTATGACATGACAAACCTTTGAGAAAACCAAGCCTGTAAATTTAAGATGCTATTTGTGGGGTGGTTACAGAATGCAATGTTAACAGTGGCAAAACTAAACAATTTCCATAAGAGTAACTATAAATGAGATCAATACTAGGCTGCATAACATTTATGTGGAAACACTAAAACTATCAAGAAAAATGTACTTGTGCCTGTATCCAAGAACAATTGTACAAAATGTGTTTCTGTTGCCCTCAACAAACTCAAACAATCAGTATGCAGAGAGAATTTCATCCTGTCCTCAATGAAGAAGGGACTTGGCATGCTGAGAGTTGGTATTAAGAAAGCTAGATACTAACATGGGCTTCTGGCAAACTCCCTCATTCTGAGGGTTCAGCCAGATCCAACACCTTTATCACATCATTTCTTACTATTTTAAAAGGTACTATTCGGCATCGTCTTAGCTCCAGTTCATTTTCAGGAAAGGCTGGGTGCTGTCCTGGACTGACTTCCAAGCACACTCAAATGAGTCATGGATGATGGAAGGATGCACATGGTGCTGCAGAGAATCCAATAGGCAGGCAGTATGCTGAACATGGTGTAGTGTAAGATGGAAATAAAAGTGTATTAACACATGACAAGATGGGAAATTTTAAGATCACATTTTATGAACAAAAGGCATGGTTTCTATAACTTGTTTTTCATGTCTTGACACACACTTTGTTTTAGTTCAGCCTGTCTTGTCTGATATGAAAAAGCAACATGTTATCCAATAAAATACCCTTAGATTAATTCTTAAATAACACAGCCTATAAAAAGGACGACTGCTTTAACTTTTAGGAACACATAAATTTAGCTCAACCTAGTGACTGCAGAAGGAAGTGACAGGTAATGCTTTCACACAATTGTGAAAAACAAGGTACAAGCTCAGAAAAGGAAAGAACAAAAGATGAAACAAAATACTGGAAGGCAGCTTCTGATTTTCCCCCCTGAGTAAAGGCAAGCTTGCATATGGTTTAACGTTACCTTGTATAAAGTTTCCAACTGCCACAATTTAGTTTTGCTTTGATATCCAAATAATTCACACCAAAAAGAGAAAAAAAGCCACTAATGAAACAAAATTTGATCAGCCTAAACTCCCAATGAATCTGTTTTTCTTGTTTACTTAAAAGTGCAATAAACACTGTTGACTGGAATATATTCCTTGTATTGTTTTATTTGTTTTTAGTTAGTTGTTTTCAACTTTTATTTATACTTTTTACTCGACCTTCCCAGTTAAGTAATTTTTATTGATGGGTACTTCTCATTCAGGCCTATACTAGCAGTCAAACTAACCCCCAAAAATTGACAAGTAAAAAGAGATACCAAAAACTATCAACCAAACAAACAGCATCATTATATATAAAATCAGTACCTACTGGGTATAATTGGGGGTGTGTGTGTCCCCTTTGTTAGGGTCAGGAGTGAAAGTCTATGGCTGGAGGAATATACTGAAAGAAGTACAAAAGAAAGGACAAGAGCTAAACATTTTATAATTTATAATTGAATATTTTCTTGAAGACAGGACTCAGAAACATCGTTTAGTTGTTTAAAACTGGTCATAGATTCTAGCTCTAAAGCTATTCGACAACTCCAAATTGACACATCAGATTACCTGCACGCACTGAACTCAACACATTGTTCTTCTTACCTTCTATTCCTGCTTCCTTATCTGTATTATTACCCAGTCAAGGTGCAATTAATTCTAATATATGACATTAATTTCTGGTGGTGTTTAGGCCGGCAGCCTGTGGTAAGCTCTTCATTTTCTTTGCTGTCACCATCTGTGGTACTGAAAAGTAAAATGCACTTCTGCAGCTCCAAGAGAAAATGACAGCAAGATTTCAGCCCTCCGCCACCCATCACCCAGCCTGCAGCTCTGTTCATTAGTCTGTTGCATCTCTCCATGTGCTGATAGCAGGCAAATTTCCCACGAGGCAGTGAGGTATCAGTACTTGCCTCTCTTCCCCATTCTTGCAGGATGAGGTGGAGAGGAAAAAACAGGCAGTTAAAGAGATGCACTGTCACGACATTCTTTGGAAATGTTAATGCTGCAGAGTTGATGAGGTCTTTGGTGTAGATACCAAACCTGAATCTCATTTGTCTGACTTTTGCAGTAGGAGTCTTGACCTCGTCAGAAGTACTGCAAAGTTTGAACTCAAACCATGTCTATAGCCCTAGCACATCTGATTAAGCTCACAAAGGCCTTCATAATCAGCTGATGAGCTAAATCAGCTCATTTCTTTCCCTTGTTCTTCTCTAGAGGACCACGTGCAGTGGAGCATGTTCTAATGATCTTTTATCTAAATCAGGAAGCACAGGATTGCACTTGCTATGTCTGCAGGAATGCTAAATCCCTGCCTACAAGATCCCATGAGGGAGTGCTTTCATTTGCAGCATCCATTCTCACATGAGAACTTGGCCTTTTCTAATGGCGTACTGGCACTAAAACAGACATGGCCATCTGCCGGTTTGACAGACAGTGTGAGAGAGGTGAAGCACTTAATGTAGATCTATGCTGAGTGGACAGTGGCGGTGGAGCTAGCAGCTCAACTGTCTACTAGTCATTTTGATTCCAATTGCACAGTCTCCTAATTGGCTGGATTAGAGACACCATGTCTCACATCTAATTAAATAATGGGAATAATCCCAGGAGTGCATCTGTACTTGTGTTGCCAGCTTCACAGGCTCTTGGTATAGACATTAAACTGTTTTCTCGACCGGGGGTGTAAATTTACACTATACTGCTATTCCAACACCTGATTTAATTTGTGAAGCGATTAAGAAATCACTTAGTGGCCATCAAGGTATGACTGCTTTTCCCAACTGATCACTGTTCTAAATCAGCGGTACCCATGTCTGAGGACCCCAGCTGTACTATCCAACTGAATGCTTTCCCAAGTCTAATTCAAGCATCCAGTTAAAGTTCAAAATGTATTAAAAATCATCACAAGTAGGGAACAACATAAAAAGGGTCAGAGCAGAGTGTACACAATTAATCAATTAAAGGACATTTACAAGACAAAATATTTGCTTTTTCCTTCTAAATGCAATGTGTTTTGCTTGCCTCTAAAAGAAAATGCATCACCAAGGCTAAGTGGGTGACAAACAATAATATTATCTAAGAGGTATTAGGTCTTGCTGTAATGATCCATCACATTAAGGAAGAATGCTGTTATGACATGATTGCCATTTACGGACGACTTCCTGGCAAAATCATAGCTAACATGTTAGACTGGAATAGAGTTGTGCACACGACAGATCTCATTCCCAAACAAAAAGGATTTATAAACTCATTCCTAAATGCTAGCAGCATAAGTGTGTTAATTGAGGACACTCACACAAGCAAACAAGAGAAAGAGAGGGAGAAAATATATAGAAGCCAGTGCATTTAAATGCAAAAAGCATCATGATATAAACAGTCCTGCAGAACTGGCCCTAACAGAGGAAGCCAGAATTATTGACAGGAATGGCAAATCCTTTTAGCATGCTTTCTCTTCATGCTCTGTACAGCGCCAGGATTGACACTATGCTCATAACCCTGATGAAAATCAGCGCTAAAAATGACTTCCTTTAATCTCTTAATCCTACCACCCACGCAGAAATCTTTGACTTGTCCTACCACTAGTATTGTCTCGCTACCCTAGTTTGTTCACAACTTTCCAAATACATATTTGTTTATGTGTAGTAATAAGTGTCCTAGCTTTAGTAGGAGGAATCCACACATTTCTGAGAATGTATATCAACACTAGAATCTTTGTAGCAGAATTGTCCGAATTCTGTGAAAACTTCATGGGAAAATGAGCAGGAAATATACAAAAACCATGCCTTACTTCAGATACCCTAGTCTATTCTTTTGTTTATCCAAAAATGCTCACAATAAAAAAGTGCCTTTCACACAGGCACACAGGTCTATAGGAGTCAGTTAGAGGTTCTTTCGTTGAGGTTACCCTTTTTAGGTTTTGTTTGGTTTTTTTTAAACCTTTTCCCAAGATCTTTTTTTTTTTTTTTTACAAAGTGAAAATGTAAAGACTGTCAAGGCTATGAATTAAGTAAACAAGTTTTTTTTTAACGATTTGTAATGCTTTTAAATAAACAAATGAATAGACTGAAAGAAAGAAATCCTAAAATTCCTGCTTTTTTCTCTTATAAATTAATTTTATATCCCTAGTAGTCTTTAGAGTGTCTTCCATCTTGGCACTAAATGATTTAATGAGAACCTGCCTCCAGGACTGCTGCGCATGCGTGTATGTGAGTGTATGCCTGTGTCATCTCTTGAGTGGCGGAACAAGCAACAGTCCTTCCTGTGTACTGGCACTGACTTCCATCTCCTTTCTTTGGCTGTGCCTAAGCAGCTCCAGTTCCCACTCCAGCACAGCCTTCCTTTCCCCCAGCTCCCTTATTGCTGCCGAAGCCCAGAGCATTCCTGAGGCCACTGCCTGACCTGGGTCGCTGCTCTGGGACTGATGAGTTGACCTGGAGACCTGTGGCCCATGGAGGTACGGTATGAAGCCTCTTGAGGTGGCTGTGGGGGCGTGTGCCTGAAACAGACCTTGTAAGCAGGTGGCCACTCTTTTTTCTACCCTCCCTTTCTGCTCATGGGAGAGCTGGGCTGCCACTGCGTGCCTGCCCTAGAGATAACGAGAAAACACAAGCAGCAGCTGGATATAGACAATAAAGGCAAGTTTCTGAGGGAAGCTAATAGGCATGCAAGATCACCTCTGAGTGTGTGCTGGACATGCACCTATAGACCTAATCAAAAAGTGTATGAAGGCCAAATGAAACTAGTTGCATCCCTATTCCCCCTGCTAAATTAAACAGTCAGTGTGCGTGGATAAGAGT
>NC_137506.1:27010776-27048276 GCF_041902795.1 Electrophorus electricus | reverse complement strand
ATTGGGTTTCCCCACCCCCCACTTTCTGATCTATGAAATGTTGTTAGGACCATTCAATTTAATTTTGGGTTTGGCAATTTTTTCTCCCCCAGAAGTGTACATCCAAAGCTATAGACCCCAAAGAGGATATGATGACAGAGTGCTTCAAACATACAGGGGACATGGATACTATGGAAATAGAGGGGATTCCATGGCAGAATATGCCCCTGCATGGTATGTACCACTCATAGATAGCAGAAGTAGCTGACATAAGTCAATGCTACCAATATACTAGTTGCTATAGGTGCACTTGGAGTTGCTCCAACAGGTCCCAGCAATCTTACCAATCTCAAGTACAATTCATGTATTTGCCAAGGCAATCTAAATCACAACAGCAGCTATTCATCCAATCTGATAAGTCTTGACATGCGTTAATGCTGCATAAAGCCACACTGCCCATTGATTATATACAGCAACAAATTAGCCTTCAATTAAAATTAATTTACATAATTTAAATGAGTAACATCAGAAAAACAGCAGAACATCCTTGGTCACACCATCATGACATCTACTCACCTCTTCCAGTTTTATTCATGCTCTCAATAGTTTGGCACGATTATGTTTTGTTTGGTTTATGTACGTAGTGCTATAGACCTTAAACAGCAGCATGAACAACTCGGGGGAAACATTTGGGTCCCCCTTCTTTGTAACACACATAGTGGAATTAAAAGCAGACAAAGACAATGACATGTTTTCAAATGCTCATCTCTGAAAACAGGGTGTTTTTTTTTTTTTAACTCATAAATGCCATTTTTATGAATGACATTTCCAGGCAAATGGAGGAAGGCTCTTAGTCTTTATGAGGAAAAGTTCAATTTTATTGTCATTATTCCATGTACTTAGTATAAATTGAAATAGATGTTAATGTCCTCCTCTATAACACTGGCTGGAAATACTTGCCTGAAAGGTAAACGCCTACCAGGGATTTGAATAAATACAATCAACCTCTACATTATTTCACATAGTAATGACACTGACATTACAAAGAATGAAGAAAGTGTGCTTTGCCTTCTTATGTACTTGTTTTTGTTCTTGCCTTGTTATATAGTTATTCATAACCTCAAAATTCTGTGATTAGAAAAGAATAGTAGTACTAACTATAGTCAGTTTGGCCTATTCAAAGCCAGACTTCCTGTTTAATAGCCAGTGAGCAAAATCAATTGAGTCTGACTCTGACTATGACTCTTGAGAAGGATCTCAAGCGAGGAATGGCCAGTTCACACAGACAATAAGCAGCTCCCCATCTGTCTTGTGTATAGAGAAAATCCTGTATAAACAGCACTGTATGCTTAAAATGTTTGGTTTTCATTAAGGGCTATAGATTTCGTCTTGATGCTGCAGGCCTGCTATTTGACTTCCACTCCCTCTCTCTTGGTTTGTGGTACAGGGAATTCATCTGCATTTTAAAGGCTAGATTGAATTCAATTTCAATTTCTCATAAAGACCTTTGAAACTGAATTACTGGGCTATGATGTCCTCTTTTATTTGCTCATTTCCATGTAAATCTTTTTAGAGGTTTTTTTAAGCTCAGTCTCAGAACTAACATGCATTAGAAGCAGAGGTGTATAAAGTTCATGTTCAAAAAGTAAAAGTCCTGCCACTATTCTGTATTACCTAGATGATTTCATCAATTAAGTCTACCTGCTGGCTTGGCCTAATTAGCAAATTTGAGGTGGATGGAACTAAATCCTGGGATGGGTTTTACATTCTGAACCTGAGCTATTTGTTACTTTGATGAACCACAAACAGAAAAGGAATGCAACTGCACTGTAAAAAGAATCACACCTTTATCTGCCAGGTGCAGGAAACATGGGACCTTCCTCCTCATCACCACCTTAAAGTGCTCCTGGAAGTTATCCCTGAATACTGTGTGAAACTCACCTAGAGATGAGTCTTTACCGAAATGTGCATGTCCTCACATGACCCCTGCATTACTACCTTGCTCTACTCTATTAACATAAAGTGGTGCTTTATATTTAATTAAAATGGGGTGTAAAGCCTGCAAAATTCAACAGCAGCAGATTTTTAACAGCACTGCTTGCACTGCAGCTAACAGATGAGAGGTCAAGATAACAGACTGAAAAATCATGCAGAAATCATTTTCTAAATGAGTTTAAGATATGCAATTAATATACTTCGCTTCCTTATTTTTTATATCAGAAATTAGATGTAAAATAGAGCATTCTACTGTGAATTTAAAACATGGCCAAATTTCTATTATATAACCCGGGTGTGTGCACAACTATATTAAAATTCAAAGATAACATGGAAGAAATTATATGAATGTTTCCATAAACCAAGGGTAAAGAAGATAAAAGATGACATTTGTGAAATTTATGGGGGCAGATGCAAAGGTAACACTAACATCAGTTTAGTGTTTGTTTAGAGATTCCTAGATGTTTGTGTAGGCCTATATTTTCACTCCCTTTAAAGATTGTGTATGTATGCTGTATATGCTAATGTTTGTATGCTGCCATAGCAGACTTTTGCATGGAGAAATGCATACCATCCAGCACCAGAACAATGGTTCCACAACGTTCCATTCCAAATATGCCTCAAGTATTCCATTCAAACACTGTATGTGCTCCAGATCCTGAAAAGTAATGCGACACATGAGCTGAGCATATTAACTGTAGATCAAATGCACTGTAACTTAAAAGAGCCTGAATGTGTAGTAAAAGTACAAAGACTTTCTCTGATGTCTGAAACATCTCTTTTGAGATCTTTTTTAGCCTTTTCACAAGAAGAGCTAAGGGCTCACATCTTTGCCAATTTTACAGAAAAGGCTGAGGGAGACAAAGGCTAATAACTCAACATGAGTTGGTCCCAAACACTGTCGAATAGTGAGGCAGAACAAGAAAGACAGAAATCCTGTCCTGCCTTGCATTAGCAGGCTGAGCTGTTAGCTGAGTTTCTAGCATCTTGCCTTGCAGTTCCTCAAAATGCAGCAAACCCAATCTAGACCTAGTTTTTGCTGTTCAGAGTCACAATTTGAATAGAGTTATTCGCATGGGCAGAGGAGAAACTGTTTTAGAACCAAGAATGGGCACAGGAGACTATTCTTCAGTATTAAGACACTTTATACATTACCTGCCCTGGGGGCAGTGATAACTGACGTATCTTGTAGTGGGGCAAGTTCACATGGTAGGATATGCAATTGCTCAAAATGACTTGTATCTGTACCTCTTTTTTTATTGCACTTTTTCCAGCCTCATTTCTATCTTGCTGCACCATGTAAATGGCATAAACAATCTGAAATAGTCCCGTCTCTCTTCCACAGAATCACAAAAAAAGACTTTCCCAGTGCAAATACATGCTTGAAATCCACCCCCAAAAGGCAGTGGAGGAGAGAGGGATGGAAGAGAAAAATATGTGAGTCTTTAGACTTTAAAGATCAAAATCTTTCTGACTTCAAACATGCAGGATTTCCTGGCCTACCAGCCTGTCTGTCAGAAATGAGAGAGGAGACAGAAGAAGCGAAGTGTGCCTCCATCTCTGACACACTTCCAGAAAAATCTTGGTGCCTGACAGACACCATTAAGACAGGCAGCCAAGAAGTAGACTGCACATTCTTTCTTTGAAATCAGTACACAGGGCCACATTTAGGAGGTGAGAATCATCATTTCTGCCAATGATGGCTAATGATGCACACGCCCACATGCTGCATCTAAAAATAACTGCAGCAAACGTCTCAATAAGTGCAACACAACTGTTACTTATAATGTTGCTCATTCTTTTTCTAACAATGGATAACTATTCAGTATCCTTCTGTATTAGGTGCTTGCAATATGATTTATATGTCACCTTGTCAAGTGCAGTGGATCTTGGGATATCAGGAATATCAACAACACTGGCCTCAGATATGGAGGAGGAACCAAGATTGGAGAAAACCTGTAGAAAGTGATATGATGACAACTACGTTTAGTCACCTCTTCACCCCATGGAACTAGATCTCCCCATATCTATGAGTCTATGACATACTCAGTTACCTTATGTGTAAGCTTGGCTTGCTCTTGCTGGGTTGCTATAAGACTCCGCCACTGCAGCCTCAGTTTACCATACTGCCACTGCAGGGTCCTCACATCTTGTCTGCATGATGCTCCATCCATGCCACACGCGCATAAATCCAGCGCCAGGTCCTCCAGACCATGCATACCCTGGGAGACCATGAACATGCAGGTGACATTTGAGCTGTGTAGAGCTGTAACATAAAATACTCACACACACATTCATCTCAGTGATGAGCAATTTAATGTAACCAAGTCTTCTGAACTATGTACTTTCATATACTGACAAATTTCAACAATATATTATTTTAATAGCGTTTCTTAATCTAGTAATTCAATCAATAAAAGAAGGAAACTAATTCTGATTTCTATTTAATTTGCTATTTAAATCTTCCATCTTTGAGCATACAAGCATCCGTCATCTGCAAGTAATCATGGAAATAATTATTATGGGGATATTAAATAAGATTTTTTTAATTAGCATTCCAAGCTAAAAACGATGTTTTCTTGATGCGATACAGTATTTCATTTTTCAAAAAGTGTGTTATACTGCCATCTGCTGGATCAATCCGCAAATGCTTTTGCGTCTCCTGCATAGTCATTGAATTTAAAACCGAAATCGGTTCGTACTAGTTTAACCCAGGCCAATAGTGTTGATTCCCGATAACGTGTTCTTCAATAACCCCAGTATAGTTTCATTATGTCTGACGTATGGATAAAAATGGATAGCAGTTAATGATAAGTAAGGACCGGGTAGTATGACTATTGGCATAATGCTAATGCTTTCTTTCTTAGTTAATATTTACAGATGAAGTTTTCGAAGTCGTATTTAATAAAATGATTACCCAGGCTTGGCCAAAAAGAGGCCTTTAAATCTGGAATGCAACCCTTTTGGTCAGGTATTCATATTAGCATGTTTTGGATTAAGTTTTTCTTAATAGGAAAAAAGTGGGTGGTGAAAGTAGATGTTTACAATATGCACACTGAACCAAATGTCGGAGCCTTACCTTAGCAGATGAGAGCAGCTCTAATTCCAGACCCTTCTCTCCTAACAAGGACACGAGCAAGTTCCCTGAAGCCATCACCCAGCCGAAGGCTAGCAGCAAGTCTCTGCTCCCAACCTCATGTCTACTCCCACAGGCCCGGGGTCCTGCCACCCACCAGCCCCTATAACCGCTGTGCCACAGAGCACTACTCACAAACCTGAACTGTGAATCTGAAAGCAGACAGCATCCATTCACCGCAGAACACCATAAAACACGGACGCAGATTTAGGATGAGATGACATTCACATGATGGTTTGATTAGAAACACTAACATGGCCAACAACAATTGATCGCTAGAATTAGCATGATGAGTTCACGAATGCAGCATTTTACTTTAATTTTAGTAGTATTAATAAAACGGTTAAGGCAAGCTTTATACCTAAGTCTGGGTATGCTGCCTCTTTGCATTCATGGTCCTGTACAAACACCTTCATTAGGAGAGTATTAAGTAACCTCCATAAGTCTTGTGCCTGCAAACGGAAACACAGTAGCTAGTGAGTTGACAACCAAGGTTTTGTTCTCACTCTACAATCCCATTAGACGAAGGCCTTTATATGCGAGATATTAAATGAGACATTTCACACAGCTCTACATGTTTTAAAACCGCTCTCAGAAAACATATCTCCCTATCTGTGAGGAAAGGATAACTTTACTGGAAAATGTGTTTGAACAGAATGGAAGCTAGCTCATCAGTTCTTGATTTAACAATGAATTAGCTAGGTTAGCTAACGCTAGCTGGTTCCGAATGGAGTAAACTGTCCTACTAACCGCCTCCGTCTTGTTGAATTTGGCTCGCCTAAACGTTTCAGCAGTTGGTACCGGCCCAATGCCAACAGCCGAGAGAAGTTTTAAAAGTGTCGTGATCACTTCTTTGACTTTAACGTTCTTCTCTGGGTGCATTTTTGATTCATAGTCCATATATGCGTGTCGTGGGGGACGCTGATGGGGTTAATCGTTATGAATCGACATCAACTTCCTAGTTGGACAAGTTTTCCGCGTAATATCGCTACAATTGTCATCCAATAAGAATCGCCGACCGCCAGTTAAGTGACGTCGCTGTTTCCTTATTTCACAATTTCTCCGCGTCCCTTCATCCCCTTGACAACACAGGTTCACTCATCTCGTAAAACCAGTTGTCTAAGGCCTGCATTGGTATAGCTACATATTTTTTTAATCATAATTTTGCTTTATTAATATGCCTTTAAAAATGTTCCCCGTTTCCCAGTATGTGTAGACACGAAAAAATTATGCCTAGTAGTGAAGACAAACTCACAATCATGTCCTTTTATTTCAAATATTTTAAAATGTTACAAAACACACGACAGCAATTGCACATATGCATATCATATACACATGCCTAAAAATAAGCAAAGTAAAATCAAGTTTTAAAAAATGTTGTATCACAAAATCTTTAAAAACTATTGCAAACTTAAAAAACCCAAAAAGATTCTCCATTTATTTAAAATACTTCTAATATAATAGTCCATTAGATTTATTATTCTACAGAACAGTTCTAGAAAGTGTTATCTGTTTGCATTTGTTCCATTAGCTTTACTCTGACGTTTTAGTGCAACAAAATATACAATAGATAAGTAATGTGCTATTACAAAACCTGACACCAGGATCACTGGCATAAGTTGTTTTTTTTTGTTTTCTTTTGCACAGTTGTAGTCCTTTTATACTGAATACTTGCAACCCTATGATGGACAAATAGTACAAAAGCTTTACTACAATAAAATATACATATCTGGGGAGGAAACACCCCATATACATAACTATTTCAGATAAAAGCTTTAAATTCCACACATGCCAAATTATTTTAGGCATAGATTAATTGTTAAATCAAAGTTGTATGCCCTTAAAAGGTATAAAGTCTCTTACAGTTTTTTCATAGTTTACTAAGCAACCAGTCAGAACAACTATGAAAAGCTACATACTGCCACAATCCTTTTTGGTAAACTGGTGCAGTGCATTAGTACCATATATTACCAGTCTAATAATCTTTAACTATTCCATCTACTAAATATGAGTAAATACATTTTTAAAACAGCCTTTTCAATAGGTGCTAAAAACCTAAGAGAATTTATTTAGCTCCTATGATTATATAAATACACATTAAGTTTAAAAATCTGCAAATATTGCATGGTCTTTTAATTGTTTACACACTGGCATTTGAGTAATAAAAATTCTACTACCATGAATATATAATATAGACTGTGTTAAGTCTCTCCCTCTCTCTCCTCCTCCTCCTGCTTAATCACTGGGATCCCTAAGGATGAAATCAGTTAAAAGAGCCATTAGGACACTTAATTCCCAAACTTTTCCAAATGACTGATGCTACTATCAGTAGGCTTAGCCTTAAGTAGTTGTGTGGTATATGCGTACCAAAACATATGACTAAAAGTAAAATTGTATCCATGTTTTATCTGCAGTTCTATATGTTTCTTTATGTAACAAAAAGCAAGTAGAGCTTTCAAAATGTCATACCATCAAGTTTTTTTAGATTTGGGACCCTTCTGGTGGCCTCATCTATCCAGGTGCCTTCAGCAGAGTACTTTTCTTCTAAAGGATTCCCCACAAAGACCAGGTCTACCAATGAGGGAAGGTCTGCGAGCTTCACAAACTCCCCTATTTTGGAACACAGAAGTAATCAAGTACAATTACAACATGGTTATGACAAAACAGTGACACCGAAATTTTATAAATGTTCTTTGCATGCTATTTTATTGAGTGGATAACACTCTTACCCCACTCCTTCACCAAATTGTTGGATATATACAGGACTCTGAGTTTCTTCATGACATGGATTCCCTTCAGTTTCTCTATGAGGTTATATGAAATCCATAGTTCTTCCAATGTGTCCCCTACTGCCTCCTACAGTTCACAAAGCCCGATTTAATAAATATACATATTTTTAATACTTTTATTACTCTTTAGGACATTGGAATTAAATGTTATGATTTAAACATCTACTGTTATAAATATAAAGTTTATAAAGTTGATACTTATATTCTCCCTTTGGTAAGATGTCTTTTTTCACTTACGAGGCCACTGAGATTCTTGATGTTATTACGGCCCAAGGACAATATCTTGAGGTTTTCTAAAAGAAACATATGTTATATCTTATCATCAGCTGATAATTGCTGTGAAAGTAACAATCTCTTTAAACATTTGAAAACATAAAGGATGTTTTTACATTTTCCATGTGAGACATAACTTAAGCCATTCAAATACTCACTTAGCCCATTCAAATTGGCAATTTTTTCAATACAGTTCGTTGACAGTGATAGTTTCCTTGATGATACAAAAGAGCAAACAATGTGGGGAGAAAACACAGAAAAAATTGATAATTAACTAAAAAGATAGATGAAATAGGCTAAAATATTTAAATGCAAAGAGTAAACTCACTCGCAATTGATAAGGGTTGAGAGAGATGCATCCATTTTTTCAACTGGAGGGATTTGGCCATACAGCTTCACCGCTTTAGCCTCACCGGCTTTCTCTCCTGACTTCTCCTCCTAACGAAAACCAACCAGCAAAAATATAATTATCTTATAACTGTACACCTATAAAGTTAATTAAAACTGCAAGATTTGATTTTGCAGGAGCATATATTGATTAGTCCTTACCCATTTTACCAAGGCCTCTTTAATAGTAGTTGCTTTTGCCTAAAGAAATAAGACATCCTTTATATGACCCTGCAGGTTAAGTTAGCTATATTTGCAAAACCTCCAATACTTGTACAAACATAGCAGGCTACCCACGTAACCAGTGATAACTAAGAGTTATTAACATCCATTTGTATTACGTCTGCTTGATACCAAGTTAACATGTGGTCAGTTCTATTCGGGTAACCTTTTGTAATGAGAACAAATCTTAACCAGTTACATAAAATCACATTTATTTGCAGTTTATTTTGCAAACTAAATAACGTTAGCTAATAGCTCCGCTAATGCTCTCTGGTTAACCTAGCCAGTTTGGTAGATAGCTCGCTGGCTAGCTAGGTTAGCCAGTATAACCCATAGTATATTATGTTCTGTTAACACGGTGACTCCTGGTTGTTGGCTTGGTTAGCCAACTAGCTAGCTAAATAAAAATATCTCAATTATTTTACTGAGTACATACATTTTTTTCAGTGCATATTATGTATTTGAAACTTCTAAATTCTCGTATCATATTCCCTTCGGCAATACTGCAACTACTATCATTTACTGGAAATAAATAATTTTTGAAAGATGGATTAGCCACTCACCATGTTATCCTCAGTGGTTGCTATGGAACTGTCATCCCACTACACGCATGCGCTATCTTAACATCCTCCAACGTGACTAAATTCCATCAATGCAAACGCTGAAACTCCGGTTACGTTTTTGTAGTTGGTATTTCTTGACAGCGACGCATGGGGAACACAGGGTAGGCCACACTGACGTGGGCTGCTAACCAATAAAAAGTAAGCACAACGAGCACTATAAAATATCCGTATGGACTAATAAAACAGGTACGGACGAATGACATCACTGTCGGGTCCATATTCTCAATCCCCACTCTTAAATACCCTTTATATTGGTTTCAATGTAGTTAGCCTACTAGGTAATTCATAGTAGGCCAGTTACTTAATAATATGCCTTGAGATTAATAACAATTAATGAACCTGGAGTTGAAAAGGTAAATAATAATAAATGCTTAGTTCTCAGACATATTACGATAAGTATCAGACGTCCGTGCCAGATGTGATCAGGTGTGTGTGGGTGTAAATGCATGCATTTGAGCATTCTTATAACATAGCCTACACATCCTAAATTGTATTTTTGTACTAAGGTAAAGGTGAAATCCTACAGTAACTTTGCAGTCTGCTACAATTTGGAATAAATTGTTTGAAGGCCAGTGATTACACTGACTGTAACGCGAGCCGGAAGCTAACGCCGAGAGGAGAAACATAAACGACCAAAACGAACACACAACATAACAACGGAGAAAGGAGCAGCGAAGTAAAAACGAGAAAACACGCGAGAACACAACAGGCTAGAACAAATACAAAGGGCAGAGGAAATACGACAGGGATTAGTACAACAAAAAGGCTACATCCATGATAGGTTAGGATAATGATCAGCGACGAGACTGCTCGCGCACACGTTTAAATACATGAATTAATTAGTAGGAAACAAAAAGGTGAAACTAATGAGGCAACGAAATCCTGGAAGTAAACAAACAAACAAACAAAAGACACTAGACAGGGTAACCATAGAAACAGATGCCAGGAAGGGACTAACCATGACAGACTAACCATGACATGATATTTTAAGGAATACCTTTACACGTACTTAGTTGTGTAATTATCCAATTAGTCAATCATGTAGCAGTAACACAATGCATAAACATTTGCTGGTACGGGTCAAGAGTTTCAATTAATATGAGTGGCAGTTTTGTGGACAGAAACACCTTGTTGATGAGAGAAGTTAGAGGAGAATAGCAAGATTGATTTGCACTGACAGAAAGGTTAATGTAACTTAAGTAACCACTCTTCAACCGTGGTGAGCAAAAAAACATCTGTGAACACACAACACATCAGTGGCAGGGGCAGTGGTACCTCAATGGTTAAGGTACTTGAGTAATCAGAAGGTTGCTGGTTGAAGCACCTCCACCAAGTTGCTCTTGTTGGGCTACTGAGCACAGCCCTTAACCCTCAATTGCTCAAGTCATATTCAGTATTCAGTCATAATTGTAAGTTGCTTTGTATAAAAGTTCCAGCTAAATGCCATAAATGTAACACACTGAACCTTAAGGCAGTCCCTTACCAGCCAAGAACAACAATCTGAGGCTGATGTGGGCACAGGATCACTGTAATTGGACAGGTAAACATTGGAAACCATTGCCTGGTTGGAGAAACCTCAATTTCACCTGTGGCATATGGGTGTCTTGATCAGAATTTGGCATAAACAACATGAATTCATAGATCCAACCTGTCTTGAGTCAATAGTCACATGTCCTAATGGTGTATATATAATGTTTTCTTGAACCACATTGGGCCCCCTTATATCAGCTAAGCATCAGTTGAAAGCCATGGCCTCTTTATTGACTTTTGTTGCAGACTATTTGCAACCCTTTATTCCTTAATGGCTACTTCCAGCATAGTGATAATGTCACAAAGCACACACAGAAGCATCTCAAACTGGAACTGCGTGTGTGTGTGTGGCTTTCATTCCCCTCAATCTGTAAGTTTTTACTGGAAGGGTAGAAATTCTGGTGAAACAAAATATGGTTAATATTATATTCATCAAGGCAATCATGGTACAACCATGTGAAACCGCCTTTAATCTCTAACCAGGCAAGTAGAGGATATAAGCATTTACGGTTCCTGGGTCATTTGTGTTTCTACACTCATACCACTGGGTGGGACTGTTGTGACACTATTCTCAGCACTTTCGAGTTTATTCTGTTGTGCTAAACTAGCTAGATAGGAATTACTCAGGTTCCAGTGCCCGATGCATTTGTGCTTAGGGTCTTAAGTGTATGGAATTATATTTTATTGCAAAAGTTATAACTGCTCCTATAGCAAAGAGATATTTCAAGACAATATTGTTGGAGGGAGTAGGCTATAAAAGACTTATAGCTTTCCATTGTGG
Source organism: Electrophorus electricus (assembly GCF_041902795.1). Classification (NCBI taxonomy): domain Eukaryota; kingdom Metazoa; phylum Chordata; class Actinopteri; order Gymnotiformes; family Gymnotidae; genus Electrophorus; species Electrophorus electricus. Next base: position 27,036,561 of record NC_137506.1, on the reverse strand, counting down.
TATGTAGTAATAAGCAGATGATTTGGTAACTATCAACTTTAGAGAAAACCGTAAAATCGGACTTTTCTTAATCATATACATTTGCTGTCAGTGTATATAGATTATATAAGATATATATATTGTTCATGAAACAGTTCACATATTTTATGCTCTATCGCTTTAGATTGTCTACATTCTGAGAAAGGCAATTGCAGCACATTTTTGGCCTTTAGATTATTGTGATGGAACCGAGAATAAGTTGACAAATTTATAACTGACATCCACGTTATTCTGACACAGGCATGCGCAATGAGGGCTGTGGTAGTCGAAACCTCCTCCAGAGCCAAGCTGCAACTATTCAGACAGCAGTCTCAGTTCCTGTTTCCGCCCGAACCCCTCAAGATTTCTGCCCGCAGCATCTTTGTTAATCGAAAGAGTGTCTGCAGGGATACATTTCATTTCTTGTCATAGTGAGGTAAGCATATCTCTTTTATTATGTGATCTAGAAACAGAGGAATCGATGCTTGTTTCACCAGTCCGTCCTTTCATTCCCGGCCTGTTGCTAGCTCTTTCGACTGCTCTCGAGACGTAGCGATAGCCATCTAGCTATATAACGGACGTGGTTTCATTTCGTTGCGAGACCACTGGAAATGCAGATTTGGTTAAATCCATGGGCAGTGTATGCGCATGTAGTCCATAGTAGAAAATACAAATTAACTCTTTATGTTGGATTATTATAGAGACGAAGGCGGCAGCGAGTTTTTTAGCTGCATGTCATTTGGTTACTTCTGTCAACGAATGAACAGTCGTGCAACTGAATCAGGAAACCCATCATAAGCAGGTGACTCCCTTGTGCTACCTTAACCACATGTGAACTAACTAGCATTATTACAGTGATGGTGATCATGTCCAACTGAAATCAGTAGCTACCATGTAACAAGCTGGTCGTAGATGGTAGCTAGCGAGAGAGCTAACGAATTTACTTTGAAGTATGAAGTATCTATCTTACTTAAGTCATATACTGGACCTTGATATAATACTTTTTCTGAATGTTCCTCATGGTACACATGCAACTTCAACTGAATAATTTGAACTAGCTCTCAGACCATGAATAGTGCAATGGCAGTAGCAAAGGATGCATCGTTCTGAAGTCAGTCGGGCATAAACGCTGTAACGTTAGACTTCGAAGATGAGTTAGTAGGCTACATAAAAGATCATATTTGTATGCTATATGCAAAATAATTTTGCTTTGTGTAACCTTTTGACACCGAGGAACAGAAATTCAGTGCCAATTCTGACAGGACACTTGCTCCATATTTTCTTTTGCCAACCACGTTTTAGGCTCTGAAAAGTTGACAGCCTTGTCATGTTGAAATATCGTCGGCTTTTTGTATTGAGGGATGTATTCTCTTCTGTTATTGCCCATGGTGTCCATTCTGACTTATAATCGATTTATTTGTCTAACCCATTGTAGCCTACTATCGATATCCTTTACAGCTTTGAAGCCATAATGTAGCCTCAAGTCAATTGTTTCCCATGTTTTGTTTTGTTTTGTTTTTTTGCTAATAATAAAAAAGCTTCTTGTGTGTGCTTTTTTGCCATATCTTGTCTAAAGTGTTTAATTTATTAACAAGAAAACATCTTTCCTCCATCTTAATGTTTTTACCAAGGCTGCTTGCTGCCTGATTTGGCCATATATGTGAATTGGAATTGATTTTTAAAAGTAGCTTCAACCCCCCTCGTGAGAGTTGACAGGAGCTGTGCATCTGGTCATGTATTAGGTATCTTGGAAATGATTATGGGATGTGTGCCTTCTTAAGTGGAAGCTGTTATTGGGGAGAGGTGATAAGAAGCTTTAGAGAATGTTGAAAGGGATTCTCAAGTATTCAGACATGAAGCGTTGATGTCTTCAAGTCTATTTACTTAATTGAGAGTTTACCAGAGCACATTTCTTCATTATTTTTACAGATGGTTTATGACATTCTTTTATTTCATTAGATTAAAGTCTTTGATTCAGATGTACTGTACTATGGTGAAGAACTAACTGTACAAATTTATTCAAAGACATATAAAGTCAGCTTGAGGCCTCTATTATATCATAGCCTCTTGCTATTCAATAACCATCTTATTCCAGATCCAGTATCACTTTCTATCAAATCAGTCAGTGATTTGGAGAAAGAGACATCTGTGAATAGACCAGACTTCTGTGAGAGCACTTTAAATGGTGTTTAATTCTGTCTTTTTGTTCATGGTTTTTCTTTTTCTTTTTCTTTTTTGTTTTGTTTCTTGAGGTGGAGAAGAAAATGATATTAACACGATTGTTTAAAAAGGGATAAAAGAATCTTATCTTCCCAGCTTTATTTCTAACTTTAGTGACACCTTTGTAAATCTATGGTATTTGGAGTGGCATATTAACTGAAGTTCTTGAAAGGCTACAGCCCACAGAAGTGGATGTTGAGAGTATAACAGTAAAAGATGTTTTGCTTCCCATGTTCTACTTATTTGGACTTCACCCTCACAGCTTATGTCTGATGGTTCATTTGAATACTTCCTGTAACAAAGATAATGGAGTAGTAAAGTGTTATCACACAAATTCTTCCCATCTTAGCTGTTCTCATCTTCTCATCTGAGCTGTTCTCATCGTAATTGTCACATTTGAAGATGATTGGATGTTTGTCACATTTGGAGATTTATGGATGTTTGCATAATGAAGTGTAAATCTCATAACATCATTGATTAGATAATTACACCTGAAATGAACTGGGATGAGAACTGAAACTTATTGAAAATAGTTCAGGTTCAATTCTTCTTGAATGGCGAGATGAGGGCATGCATTCAGTAGCTGCTTCACTTTCTTTTTCCATGAAATAAAGGTCAGAAGAGGAGCTGCAGAAAACCTCCAAACTATAGGCAAAATGAGACTTTTCTCTCTCTCTCCCGCTCTCTCTCTCTCTCTCTTTCTCTCTCTCTCTCTCTCTCTCTCTCTCTCTCTCTCTTGCTTCCTGTCTTACTTGTTCTTCTGTTCTTTCAATATCAGTTTCCATGGCGATGTGGGCAGCGGGCGGGGAAACAGGTTCTGATTAGTTTTAATGACAGTGTAGTTTGCTTCTCTTGGTAGAAGAAAGAAAAGCTTTCCAACAGGTGATTTTGTATGAATAGAGGTAGGTAGGGGATTGGAAAGAAGGAGAGGGCCAGATAGAGAGTGAGTGTGTGTATGTGTGTCTGTGTGTGTGGTAAGTGTTTGATGGATGATGAACAGAAAACACAGCAAAGGTGGAGACTAGTCACATAGTCTGAATCTCTGGCAGGCAGCCTAATGGCTGTAGTGTGCAGCATTTTCTTATGACATAGCCACACGGGCATTCACTGTCTCACTCACTCATTGTTCTCATGTGGTGGTCTACATCCACGCCATGGCTCAATGGCAGCACTCAACTCTGGTACCCATTTCCTCCCGTCTTGCTTGCAGAGATAGTTGGAAGACAGGTTGGAGATCATGACTAATTCCAAAGTGGACTCCATTCCTAATGAAAGCTGCATCCTGTGCATGTCTAGAGGTGGGTGCTTTGTAGGTTCTACGGAAACTGCATTTGCACACATCAGATCTGACAGAGGCCACTATAAATACCTCCCTACAATGAGGGAGTGTTCCTTTTGGCAGCTGCTGAGGGAACCACTGAACCACAGCCCAGCAGCCATGGAAAAGCAATCTAGACCAAATGCAGGCCTGCAGGGGTCTTTCAACCCGTTTTCCTTGGAACCATTACATTATAGTTTGGTTAATTTGTTTGCCTACCTGAGGGCCTCAGTGAAAATGCAGATAATGTGCATGGGATGTTCTGAGTGTTCTCTTTGCCCTTGTCAGGGTAAATTCAGATGTGCAGTAGAGTAAAATGGATCTTTATGTAGGTTCTGAATCAGTGTGTGTTATATCCTTTCCTAGAATGACGGACTGAACTAGGGCTGAAATGATTCCTCAAGAAACTCGAGTAATCGAGTAACTCACTTAAAAAAACTGATGCAAATTATTTGTATCAAAGCTTCTTTTAATCCATATAACTATATCCACGGTATTCCTACACCCCATTGTGCCTTGTGCCAAATATGTGCAAAACATTCATCAAGCCAAAAATATCCAGAGGCTAAATAATAGGCTCACTAAGAACAAAAATGTGGGAGCACAGCAAAACAACGTTAAAGTGAGGTAATATTGTATTACTTCTACTGTAGAAGGATGGGATAATATGAAGAATCCAGAAATCTTTTATTTTATTTTTTTTTAATTTATTTTTTTTTTGCGTATTTTCCTAGTGAATTGGATAGTGAAGGCAGTAAACTTAAAAGCAGACATTGGGGGCGATAGTTTTGTACGAGGAGGAACTCAATAACCTAGCATATGTTTATGTGGTTTATAGGACATATAAAAGAGTACTGAGGTTATGAAATGGGTGTTGTAGTTTATTAGCTTGCTGGTATATATCAGGTTTTGGCCTATTTTACTGGTGTTTGAACTCATACACTCTTAAAAATTATGGTTCTTCAATGGTTCTTTAGTAAAGGTAATGGTTCTGTTTAGAACCATGACTTCTATATAGGACACCTTTAGATCCCTTTAGGAAATCATCAACTGTATCTGGAATCAGTCTCAGAACACGTGTTAAATCATTCCAGTCCTTTACACTGTCATATCAACCCATCAGGAAAACACAAAGTACCGTTACTGACTACTGGGTACCACCAGGAATCAATAGAAACTGAATGGCTTCTTTCCTTGTTTACCAGGGAATGTAAAACCATTTATTTTGATTGTTTTGTTTTGTTTTGGGTTTTTTTTTGGGGGGTGGGGGGGGGTTCATTTTTGTTTTTTCATTACAAAAGTGTATACAGTATAGAATAAGATAAGACCAAATCAATGCCAGCAATTTTTAATTTATTTACCTTTAAAAACAAGATACAACATTACAACAAGATGGCATACGACATTTTCTGGGCTTTTTTGGTCCCGACTGCCCTTTACTGTACATGTTATACATTCAAGGGTTCTTTAGTAAAATTTGCTTAAATTGTTCTTTGCATGATGAAATGGTTCTTTAGATTGATGGAGAATGTGTTGTACATGGTTCTATATAGCACCAAAAAGGGGGTTCTTCTATTATATACAAGCTTGACATCATAACACTAGAAGAACCCTTCTTCATGCTATATAGAACCACTCCTCTTCCAGTTTACTCTACCAGTTTACTCTAGCTGACTCATGTAGCACAACAGCATCCTCATGTTGTGCAACCATATCCTCCCACACCCCCCTCAGGAGAGGACAGTAAGATTATGTCACTTTCTCTGGGCTTTTCTTGAAAGCTATGACTGTGTGCCAGCACATATAACCATATCCTTTTGAAGTTGAAAACTGCCCATCTCTCTCCACTCTGGCCCACTGACCCAAACCCCAATATACACACACAAACCCATACAGACAAGCAAACAAACACCGTGGCTGCAGAGTAGAGGGAGTGAGCGAGAGAGAGAGGTAGAGAGAGAGTCCCAGTTAGGAGGGAAAGGTAGAGGAGCATTTCTTATGCACCCGCATACACCCACTCATGCTGTGCCTCATTCTGCAGTCCTCAGCAGTGACCCCAGTGCTAATCTGCTGCCTCAGCTTGACTGTAGCATGGTTAGTGGCATGCCGAATGCCTCGTGGCCCGTTAAGTGCCTCTTTGGGACAATTAAGCATCCCACAGCGATGGATAGTGCTCTGTGGAAGGATCCATAAAGGGGATGGGGAAAGGGCAGAGCTCTTATTGGATGTTAGTAAAAGCCGTCTGAAGGACAAAGTCTAAAATCACCTAGTTGGTGAGCCAAGGTCCATCACAACCAACTGATGGTCCAGCTGAAGTTTCATTTTAGTGTTGACTGCAGGGCTAGTGCATGGTCATTCTCTGCCACTTAGATTAGGTCATGGGATTTGGCTGGTGAGCACATTCACTGGAATATAAGAAGATTGACATGATTGGATTGCACCTTGTGCTGATTTATATATGTCTCTGAATTAACACTGAATCAACAGTCACATTATTTTGCCAGGACACAATGTATCAGCTCCATTTTAGAAAGCTTGTGTTGTGTCCATGCTAGACTTACAAGTCACCAACCAGGCTACCTGTAACCACAGGGCCAATGCATGCAAGCTGCAGTTCACTAACCACCTATCCATCCTTCAGCTCCATGATGGAGGGAAAGTTGTTTGAGCAGCACAAGGACAGAGTTAGAAACCCAATGGCACTGTGGTTATCTATAGGTCTTTCAGTATAAAAGGAGCTTTTGGCTATGTCTGTTTTTCTCATTCCAGATAAAATATTTGACAGCATATTTCACAACCAAATTAGATGAAAATATTAAACATTAGATTTTTGTAGCCCTTTAGATACACAATGAAACTTAATTTATGCTCTGGAGAGCATGTTTTTCTTTTGAAAGTAACATTGTAGATAGCCTGTGGACTGACATGTAATCTTCATCTACATGCATACATTATATTTACCTTTGATACAAAATTTCTGTTTTAGTAACAGAAATTAAAAAAAATTCCAATCTCTTTTGGTTTTGCTGCTGAATGATCTTCCATGTGCAGCATGTTTATGTATTGTGGTCTTTTTTGTTACATAGAGGACAACAAAAGGAAATATAGGCTCTGAATGTTAATATTTAGGTGTCAAAATTGAAATTTCTTGCAGCTCCTAATTGCCTTTTGTCTTTTTGTCTGAGGTCGATAGGCCAGGTTCTCTGCCAAGTACATTTCAAGCCACAATACATATGATTTCTGTGCTTGTGGTAAAAGAAGAAAAAAACCCTTCCTGTTTTACCCAGAGAAAAATCTCAGAAATCTCATATATGCTGTTTGTGATGCAGCGTATGGAATTAAGATGAAATCAACTTGCAGATGAAATCATGCAGGTCAGGTTTATTAGGCAAAGGGAAATCCAAAGTTGTGGTCAAAATACAGCTTTGGACCAAAAGGTACAGTACCAATAATCAGTCTATTTAGGGAAACAAACCAGAATGGGATGAAGCTATGGCAACACCCAGAGAACAAACCAGGTTGTATACCAGGAAAACAAACACAAGTACCACTCAGCATGCACAGACAAACCATGGCAATATTTTTTTTGCAATAAGAGAGGGAACAGAGATAGGTTAAATAGACATAGTAAACCAGGAACAGGTGTACAACAGTTAATAATCAGGCAAGGTGGAATGTGGGAGCTGGCTGTGGTTGATGGGGCTGGTTGGAGTGACAGGTGGGCTGAGGGGATGAGGCTGATCTTGCATTGTTCTCTACTGCATTCTGTTGCTTACTTTTAAAAGTTTCTTATTCAGAAGTTTTTTGTTTATCTTTTTTTTTTTATATGTTGAAAAATATTCTTTAGACATCAGAAATGTACAACCTCTGTACCAAGGCTATGTGGTGTTTGTTTATGCCTGTCATTCACACAGTAGGAGAGACAGGGGGCTTGGTGCCCTGCATATAGCAAAAACAAACTCTAGCAGCAGTGGAACTAAGCCTATAGGTCTAGATGCAGCAGGCAGCATAAGAAGTCCTGGCCCTTTATGACTTTAAGCAGTGGAAGTTATGGATTGATAACTGCATAGCTGTAACGTTGAGTGGTAAGGAGGCGGACGCACGTGTGGAGAGGAGCGAGATTTATTATGGGCAAATCCAAAATCAGAGTCGTTTAGGCAGTCCAGGGTTGTAGAGCCGACACGGAGAGCACTGGGAAACATGATTAAACAAAGCAAACACACAAAGGCACATGGGAAAGCAGGCTATAACTAAGGCAAGGGAAAACTCAGGGCTAGGAAACACAAAGGCACGGAGTACAAAGAACCAACCATAACGAAATACATTCACAAAGTAAATAATTCAAACATCCAAACAATGAACAGCCCCGACCAAGGCACACAACAGGGTTTAAATACATGAACTAGAAACGAGGGACAGGTGTACACAATCAAACAATGTGATGACAAAACGAAACTATGGAACGGAACTAAACTGAAGACACGGAAAACACGCAACACGGAAGATGGAATGGACTGATCGTGACAATAGCAACTAGGAGTTATGTCTGAGATCACATTACCTGAATTACTTGGTCACTGGATATTGCTGTCTTTATATTTAGCACAAAACCATGTGTGAATTATGTTAATTTTTATTGCTGAAACAGATTTTGGGTAATTTGCCTCTTACAGTCATGTCCTGCCTTACATAAAATACTTCTCTTTTCCTAGAAAAGTATTTCAAAGTAAGAACAGTGTGCCTCTGTAACTATACCTCATTTTGTATTGAAAACTTATTAGTAAGTCATGGGGTGATAAACTGTCCACCTCGGCAGTTCAGCTTTAGATGCAACAGAATACTGATTGCTGAGGAAAGGCTTCTCATCGTGATGAAGACAGAGAAGGGATTGGTGGCAAATCTGCATCATAGCGGCTGTGTTGTTTCCCTCCCCCACTTCTCCACACCTATCACCACTTTCCCAGCTACTACCAGATGTTTAGAAGGTCCACGAGGTCCATCCCTTATCACAGTGCCAGTGATGGATTGCTTGGTTAAAAATGCCTTCACCCCTCTTTCATGCTGTTTCTCATTCTATCTCAGCCTTCCTTTTTCTCCGTCTTTCCATGTCACCCTCTCGTGGTCTTCCTGGAAATCTAATAGCTGAGAAACAGCTTGTTGGGGCTGAGCTTGGCTGTTGACTACAGTTTAGGGGTTACAAAGTTGTAAGAGCCAGTGCAGGACAAAGCTACAAAAGGCATAGACACTGTGGCCACCTAATCTGATCAGTGGATTTAATATTGCTCTAATCCCGATAGCAATGACTCAAGCCCCTTTGTGTTGAAAAAGGCCCAGCTTGTCTTAATTAGGATCAAATCTAGGATCACCTATAATGAGTTGAGCAAGAAACAAGTGGGACAGGGAGACAGCTAGGGTGAATCATGTTGGTCGAGACAGAAGATATGATTTATTTATCTGCTTTTTCTGTTGAAGAAGCTTTGTTGTGCTTTGTTAATCACTTGCATGTTTTGAATTAGGACTGCGATTTGTGTGTATATTGGCAGCCCTGATGGATTTTTCAGATGGTAGGAGAAAATAGAGACTCTACAACACAGCCCTTGACCTTAATCCACACTACCATCTCAAACCAGGGAAACACTGTATGGCTTACCATGTTTCTCTAAGCAGTGTTTGTAAACACAGGCTTATGTTTATGACATTAACTCAGAACATGTAATTGCATGCAATTACAAAGGATGACTTGCTTTCTTATCATAGTCTTTCATGGTGTGTCACATGGGCCTCACTAAAAGCAGACAGGCAGATTGAGGTACAGTACTGTGATTCAGTTTGTTCAGGTTTTGTGGTGATTAACTTTGTTAGAAGTCATTTACAAAACTGTCAGGAAATCAAATCGGCTAGAAAAAATAAACAAAGCATGACAGGTTCAGCGCATGGTATAGTTCGGCTCAGTGAGGTCCAGACTGCCTGTGAGCAAGCCCTCTAGCCCTCCAGGGATGCACATGGTAATCAGCACATCTAATGACAGGCACCTGGACAACTGCTCTCTTGAGCCAGGTGCAAGTGAATGTTTCAGTGATGCAGTGATTTCTGTGGCTGATGAGGGTGATCAGAGGGTCTGTTGGTATAATCAGGGACTGCTTCTGAGATGTGGGAAGCAGAATTTCATGCTTTGGTGGTTCCCTGAAGTAAAAAAGTGTCGGCAAAGAGTCAGTGACAGACAGGCAAGCTTAGCAAAACCTCAGAAACTTGGTCAGATGCACTCAACCATACTGACTGCGCTACGCTAAACAGTATTATATCCTTAATTTCAAATCACGTTCTCTAATATTCTTTAAAATACTCATTCCAGAATCCTTTGCCTAGTTTGACTGTTTTTTATATTGTATAATTTAACAGATATGGTCTATAGGGTATAATGCATTTTTAGACTTGATACCAGCATGCTGACATAGTCTAGGGTGTATAGCGTGAGTAAACCTTTTGACAGCTATTATTTATGTGAATGAATAACCACATCTCCGGCTTCTTTGCTACAACCTCAGAGGTTTTATTTATTTATTTTTTGCTTGAATGAGGAGTAATTGGGCCCAATGTTTTCCATCTGTTGCTATCCTGCTTGCCTTGTCATATTTACCACAGCCAGGGTGTCCACACTTGGCACAGGTGAACAGCGACTGAAGCAGGATCAAATGCAATCCATAAAAGTCAATAAACACCTGTGCGCCTTTCCATTACCTTTCTGCTTACTTTTCTTCTTGTCAGGCTGCAGGTGTAGATGCCATTTATTTGCCCTGAAGAGTCCTTTTCCCCCTGACAACTTTCCATTTCACACCCCAATCCTTGGCAATGGCTCAGGCTGTCAGTGCTACTGGTGTCTTTGATGTTTATTTGCTCCATTCATTTCTCTCTTCTTTCCTTTTTTCACTGGGATTAAATCATTACTCTAAGGTTTGGGCATTCCAAAGGCAGGCTTGACCCTGATCTGTATCAACGGGCAATTGAGTCACAGAGTAGTCATGTATGCTTTGCTACTGCAACAATGTCATGGCTGCCGTGGTGGATATAAATACCCTACACAGTGCAAAAAGGACTGCCCTAGCCAGGACTGCACAAATGCCTGTTGTATTTAGTATGTGATTATTTGTCTTAGAGGGCTTTGTGTGTGTCCTCAAGGAAGTTCCTATGGATTATATTGCTGTATAAGTCTCATTTAGACAATACTCTCTGTAAGTTCTGTACATTGAAAAAGTCATATTTCATTTTGTGGATGGATCAAACCGCTGCCTACCTAGTTACTTTTTGCTCATTATATATTTCATATTGGTCCAAACTGCCTGCCATGCCCTGACTGTTCTCTAAATTACATTGCATTTTTCCCATTTTCTCACACTAAATATTCTCTGATTTTGGGATTACCTTGGGACTTTAGTGGGAGTCTGGAAAGAAACCAAGTTTTAATCTTATGTAATTTCTTTGACGTACAAAGATCATAAAGGTCGGCTGCAACTGTAGTGATATCTGCCTCACTTTGGTCATAACCATTAGAGTGACATTGGCTTTGGTTTCAGGGCCACACAGCACTGATTCAGATGGATTTCAACAGATCTCAGCAAATCCCGATTCCCATCACTTCGGCAAGGGGTGTCACTGTGAACCTCATCGAAAGTAGTAATGATGGATATAGTAGTGGTTCTGTCAAAATAGCATTCATGGCTCTTCAGGTCTCTCACCTTGGCCAAAGTCAGTGTTCATGTAATACTTTTGTCTAGTAGAGCCAATGAAAACGTATTGTTTCTTTTTGCACTAGAGTTGAATCTTAAAACACACACTTGTTTTTAAACAGCTCCTTGTTGGCAGTTGGTGCCTGTGCCTCCAGTGAAGGAAATTCGTAGGAGGGCAACCTTCGGACCTGAGGCAGCTCACCTCCTGCTTTATCAGCAATCCCTGCTGAGATTTAGTCAGCTCAGCATGCCTTATATCTTTGTGTCTTTTGCTGGTAGTTCCACACTTGCCTTCTAAATCCTAAGAAGTAAGCCTTGTACAGAGGAACTGTGAGTGTTGTTTGTGAGGTATTTGTGCATAAATCCAGATCATTTCAAAATGTTCCCAGATGTTTTCTTATAACTATAGTACTTCTCTTGATAGAGCATCTTTCAGCTTTCCACATTCAGTGTTACATTTGTTAACATATTTTTGGCTTGGTTAGTTTTTAATCAAACATCTTAGGTAAAGCTTAATCCATGAGAGAGAAACAGAGGGGTGCAGTGTGCTCTGAGGAAGCTGAAATGTGCTCCAGTGGCCTTCCAAAAGTGACATTACTGTCAGAAGTTTTTCTGTATTGCTTTGGGGAGAAAAACATTACGTAGGTAGATTTTTCAGAGGAGACACTGAATCATCCCAGAACCATGAGCTTGCTTGTAAGTGGGACATTGCAACCACAAGATCTGTGGATCTCTGATCATCTAGAAGTACGCCGATCTACAGACCTGCCTCCCCTGAGCTCAACGTTTTAGGACCATATCTGGCAATGCAACCACAGTGAGCCTCCTTCCAGCATGAAGTTCTCCAAATAACCTGCTAGAGTCCCTTCCTGGAACCAAGTGAGAGCCAGCTGCCAGTCTGATCCACTAAATCACAAATACACACACTCTTATTTTGAGTCTCTTGGATTGCTGGCTTGGTTGCCTCTGGTTAAGCATATTATAGTTTGGTACAACTTTAGTACAGATTGTTTAGGGTTTCAGTCAAGTGTGGTTCACTGTGTCATCACAAAAAAAGTTTGATGTTTGAGCATTAAAATATCTTGAGTAAATCAGCAAACTTTGTGTAATAAGCAATTAGTAGATTAGTAGCAATTAGTAGATTATCTTAGTAGAAATGTTAACCAATCAATTTCCAGTCGGTCTCTAAAAGGTTTAGAGTTTAACAAGGAGAAATAGCTCATTCTACTGGCCTTTGCTTCAGATGACTGACTGCAGTTAACCTTGAATAGTCAGTATCAAAATACATCAGACTAACTCAGTGATCACCAGATATGTGATCTTATTCTGACCCATCTTTAAAAAATGTAGCGGCATGAGCTGGAGTTCTGAGCTCACTGAGGAACCCCATCATGAATTCGGAGAAATTTGGGCACTACAACATATGAAACAACTTCCATGAGGCACCTTACATAAGCTAGCCTAAGTGCTAATGACCCAAGCATTCTGAGTGAGCCTAAAATATTTGACTAGCCAAGGAGATCCCCTTAGCCTAATAGTTCAGTAATGTGATTAACAGTGCAAATATGAGGACTAATATCTGCACTTGGCCGAGTGCTCTTGCTAGCCTGCATCCCGATGCCTTCTCCTCACCAAGCCTGGTCTCAGCTTTTGCCTCTGCTGGCTCCATCTTCCGTACAGGACACACATCCCAGCAGTTAAGAGTTGCTCATGTTTCATTGTGTAGTGGTTTGCAGTCCAGAGCTAGCATCTCTGGCCAAGACGTTCTCTTTAAGTCCTTGACCCAGAACAGTGATTAATGTGAATTCTCATTCTGAGGAGTAGTAGCACATTGTTCCTCTGCTACCCCTATCAGTGGGAAAAGCTGTTTGATTCCACTTCATTACTGAGTGAAAGAAGAGCACCCTGCACTCTGCATATTCCCCTTCAACTATTTCCCATCTCTCTGTTGTCACCGTGGCACCTCCAGCCCTAGGCCATGTTTGGGTCTAAACCCCCAGTGATGACATATTGTTAACAGCTCTTTAATCTTAATTATTTATAATGGGCTGATTAAAATGAGACAATTGCTTTAAGTAATAGTCCCAAGTCTTGCTAGTGGCAGTGTAGACTGTGGGTGAGTGCATACATGAGCGTCATGCTAATTGTTTGCTGTGTAGATGTGTATGGAAGGCAGCTGAAACTGTCAGCAAGTTTTATTAATGGAAGGTTAGAGTTGCCGTCATGATTAAACGAGGGAGTTGTGTGGACATATGTGTATGCATGTAGGCATCTCTTACTCATTGTACATAGTTTGAAAGTTGTGTTCCCCATGGGTTCTGGCTTACCTATTACCATATTTCATGCAAATTCCAATGTAGCCCAGCAGAGCAGTGCTACTGTTGAACACTGCCTAATGGCCTCTGGGGAACAGAATCTCTCTTAGTTAGAGAGAGATGGAAGATCCATGTACTGTTTAAAGTAAAGCATCCTCATTCTGCAGTTAGTTTAATGCCATTAAACATTCATCTACTTAAATTTCACAGTTCTTACCATTAAACAAGTGTGTACGCAAAGGTTTGTGTGTGTGTTTGTGTGTTTGAGTGTGTCTGTCTGTTGTTTTTGGAGAACTAAGCCTTGCCTTCAAACAATGTGTTATTTTGAGTTTGGGACTATTTCTGTCTATCCAGCGCTTTCCTTTCTCCTGCCACATTCTTTATCCTCAGTCTGTGAAGCTGATACGCAGCTGTGTCATTTTGGGGAGGTGCACATTGCTGTTGTACCTCAGGGAGTTCAGTGTTACACATCACACACACGTGCACGAGTGCATACATGTAACGCACACACAGATCAATAAACCACTCATGTTTCCTCATATTTTGTGTGTGTGTGTGTACTTGTACACAAATCTGAGTGCACACACAAAGGATGTGCATGTGCATGAGCTTGTGTGTGTTAAGATGAGGTGGCACACTCAGGACTGCCAGGGCCTCCCACTGCTGACCCCGCCAGAAAAGGCAGTCATCCAGAAACACCCATCTGTGCTGCTGCTCCTTCTCCAGAGAGCTGTGTGTGTGTGTGTGTGTGTGTGTGAGTGTGTGTGAAATATGTATGGCACATGTGTTCATGGTTTGCCTGCACCAAATCCAAGCCAGTGACTCTCAGTAAATTCCTTTTTGCAAAGTAATAATTTCACCAACTTGAGAAGATTGAAAACTTGAAAACAATGTTTTTTTTTCTAGCCAATTAGGGAGATATATATATATATATATAAAAAAGTTGCATGTTTAAAGTATTTATGTTTAAGCCTTTTAGCTCTTCCTGGTTTTTAATGATCATGTAGTGATGTTAATTGCTCTCATGCAAGCAGTATTTTATCTTGACAAAACAAACAATGCAAACTGCTAATTATACCCAAAACAGAGCACACACAAATGCATGAATACTGTTCTATAGGACATTGTGTTGCTGGCTGCTGTTAAGATAAATTCTTTCAGTCATCTGCAGCTTGTGTTTCGATAATGTTTTGAGAAAATGATGGAAGCAAAGATTTGTCAACCGACGTTGCCACCCTCCTCTCGCTGTGTGCCTGAGAAGTGGGTGCCAGATGGCAACTAATGCCCACCATGCCAACGCAGCTGTGGCACCAAGCACATCCCCCGCGACCTTCCAGCTTCCTGAGGGAGTGCATGTCACCTTTCACCTCTAATCTGGTGATTCATAGTTTCAGAAAATAAATCAGTTTTAAAAAGAACAGAAATCACAGTCAACACATAGTTTAGCAGATTTAAATATGCTATATCCTCACTTGCTAGCATGTTACCTGGTTTGCATTGCCCACCTGAAGCACTGTGTGCATGGCTTATTCGCCATTTAATGTTTACTTTATGCTATTTAGAAGACACTCTTATTCAGAGTGACTTACAGAGGTGATTTAGTTGTGTATTCAGAAAGGTATCCTTAGTACAAATATGGTTAGAGTCCAAAAATACCCTTAATCAAGATACTGCCAGAAGCAAGTATCACTGTTGAAAGCTAGATTGAGAGATCTAATACATTTACAGCATTTCACTGACACTTTTATCCAAAGCAACGTATAGTTCTTAGTGAACACAACTTGGGCAGGGTTAAGGTTCTTGTTCCAAGGCCCAACAGTGGCAACTTGGCATTGGCAGGACTTGAACTGACAACCTGCTGATTACTAGTGAAGTACCTTAAGCACTAAACTACCACTACAATGCTATGTTTAAGCTACAGGAGTGCTAGAATGAAGCACGACTTTGCTGCCTGCTCAGTGGGGAAGGGAGTGCTCTGTCTGCCATCAGACCTCTGTCATTCAGTGACCACACCTCTCCTGAAGCATTTGGTGCTGGTACAGATGGGAACCATGAATCCTCCCCCAGCGTCTGACACTGAAATATTGAGCAGCATAGTTTGATGGGTGTGGGACTTCTGGATGAAATGCTTTTAATAAAACATAAATAGCTTTGCTGTGTCTTTTTCAGTAATAGTGCAGGGCAGGATTTGTGATCTGGTCTCTCATTCCCTGCAAAGAAGATGGCATGAAATATGGATCCTTTTATTTTCTGCTGTGGAATTGGTTTCGGCTGAGCCTTTCTGTAAAGAACTTGAAATGGTGATTTAAATCTCAATTTTGCTTTACATTATGCATGTTTTTTATTTTTCATATTTTGTTGGAGGGGGTAAAATATATTTTAAGTTAATATTTTGTAAACATGTTTATTTTTATAGATTTTTATGATTATATTAATATTTTTACTTTTCTTACTTCTTACTATTTTTCATGTAACTTATATTGAAGAGACAGGGTCAAAGTGTGAACGCAGCTTCCTATCTAAGTGAGTGTATGGGTGTATGTCATTCATTTAAACTGGAGATTTACTTAAGGTTTCTTTTAACTGCTGACTCCCCATCTATTCTCAACCTGCTTCAGTTGCCACGGCAGCCAATGTGTGGGGGGACATGTTGGATTATGGAAGGTGAGAGGAATGGGGGATGGTTCTGGTTCAGAATGAACTGCAGTTACTGTGCTATATACTGTACCCTGTGGGGATGCTTAAGGAAAAAAGTGACCCTGGCAGGGAATTTTTATTTTACTAAAAAGAAGAAAGAACATTTGCTTGGATTTAGAAACATGTATGTTTTCTTCATTGTGTAGGAGTCAAGGTTCCCAGCCTTTAACAGAGACACACAGCGAGGTAAGCTCAGAGCACATTTGTGTGTGTGCGTGTGTCTGTGTCTGTGTCTGTGTCTGTGTCTGTGTCTGTGTGTGTATATGCATGCTCCATGTAATAGCCTTTCACCTCTCATGTCTCCTGGTATTGGAACTATGGTGTGGGGTTGGGTGATGTTAGAGTATCCTCCAAATGTGTGGGCTGTTTCACCAGCTGAATGTGAGTCTGCTTCAATGCTGCCACTATAAGAGAAGAGCCAGCAGAGAATAGTGGACACAGGCCCACAGCCCACCCCCATTCTCTCTCTCACTCTCCCTCAATCACTCCTACTTTCTCACTCTCTCACTTTCACTCTCCCTCTCTCTCTCTCTCTCTCACTTTTTATATACCCTCTCTATCACCCTCTCAGTGTTCTCTTAAATGTGTCCCAGGCTTCTTTCATCAGGTCAACTAGAGCGTGACAGCAGCCATAGGCACTCTCCTCACAACCCCCAACCTCTCTCCTCTTTCTCTCCTCTAGTCTCTCCTGTCTCCCCTCTCTCTTCCTCTCTCCTTTTTCTCTCCTCTATCTCTTCCAGTCTCTTATGTCTCCCCTCTCTCTTCCTCTCTCCTTTCTTCCCTCTCTTCCTCTCTCCTTTCTTCCCTCTCTCTTCCTCTATCTTTATTCTCTCTTCTCTCTTCAATTCTCTCACTCTCACTGCTTTCAGAGCAAGATGGTAATTTGAGTGAACTAATCAAAAGAGGCAGTCATATGTGAAAACTACAAACTGTGATGTGTACTAGCCTTCAATATCACAATGACAGAAGAGTTCTTATCACACTGCCTCTTTTCTTTGAGCTCTGTCTTTCAAAGACAGACCTTTAATTACATAAACAGACAACTAAGAAATGCAATCATACAGCCACAGTACAAAAGCTTACTCGCAAAGTAACTGTGATTGTCAACACATTCATCCTTTGGATGCTGTGTCTCTAGCAGCAAAGTTTCAAATAAATCCAGGTTAAATGTGCAAACACCATTCTAAATGTGTTTAGTTCACTGTTAGTATTGAGGTTAATTCAGTACCAACAATATGAGGGACTCCTTTGATGGCCAGTGTTCACACCATAGCCACTTCAGTCCACAAGTTCAGTCTGCCTTGCTCCCGCTCAAGCCCCCAGTGCTCCACTTTCATTTTCTCCATGTAGATTTGTTAGCTCCCTTTTACTAGTTCTGCTTTTATGTCTGCATTTATGTGGAACTGGGCACTGATTCCCAGCCTCTGGCTTAGTCCCATTATAGCCTGCTATTACCCAGAAACCTGGAGTCTTCGAGGAGTTTCACTTGCTCTCTCATTCATGGCTCCTGGACATGGCATTTTTGAGACGTAATACCTGCAATTAACATGTGGAATATGTAATTCCTTTGGGAAGCTGGCAGCAAAGCCAGCCGGTATGGTGTCTTCCTCCTGAAGACACCACTGAGGCTGAGGTTAAGATGAAGTCCTGCTTAACCAATATAGCATGATGCTCATTGCTGCTTTGGAATAAATGTAAATACTTGAAATAAGGTGTCACGCAAACAAAGTATCAATGTCTATAGCCACCTCTAGCCATCTCACAAACTCATATGATTAATGTCATTTTTTATGGTGGATATTTTCTCCCTGTTTTAAAATATTTTATAGTTGAGTCTTTTTTAGTAAGTTGAGTAATGGATGGCACTTGTGCTAGATTTTTGTAAATGTCAGACAGGTTTTCTGGATCCTGCAGGTGCTGAAGTCTGCTGTGGAGAAATAATTAAGTTACATGTGAACTCAACCAATGAGCACCCATAGACATTTAATTCCAAAGTAGCATTTGTTTATATTACCATGCTGGACATTAAGAGTGAGTTTAGGAATAGTGTGGGTATTTAATTGGCACCGAATTTTGTATGAAAATCCTGTGTATTTGTTTGTATGTGTGGTGTGAGCTTCTGGCTAGAAAACGATCGAAAGAACCTTGGCTGAAGTTTGTGGCAGAGAAAACAGATGGTTTGATGTGTGAGAGAAAGAAGGGGTGAGGGGGAAGTAGTGTGGGATGAGTGTTTTTGCTCTCTTCTGTGGGCATAACGAAGACCTCTCTCCTCTGTCGGCCTGAAACTGCTTCACGGCTGCTTCGTTGTTATGCAGTAGAGGACTGCTCACAGAGAGTAGAAGCACATACAAACACACACAAACAACACACACACACACACACACACACACACACACTTTCCATGCCAACACCAAAACACACACATACACACATGCACACACACCCATGCAGTGACATGTGAGCACCCATCTTCTCACTTACAATCAATCACATATGTATTGATCACCTAGGAGTAAGAGTCTCTCTCACACAAACACACAAACACCACCACACTCACACAAACACACCACCACACACATGCTCTCTCTCACACACAGAGAACAACATGATGCATCCATCACTTCCTTCACAGCCTATCACATGCATATTGATCATCTAAAAATTCACAGAGCTCTTATGTAGTCACACACACAAGGCCACAAGTTGCCACTTATAGGTGACTAAAGTATGAGTCAGCATCTTCTAGGACTGAAGTACTCAGTGTGGATGCTGCAATAGCAGGACACACAAACAATCCTCTCTTTCTCTCTCTATCTCTCTATCTCTATCTTTCTCTCTCTCTCTCTCTCTCTCTCTCTCTCTCTCTCTCTCTCTCTCACACACACACACACACACACACACACATTGTTTTAACAATACGGGTTTTAATCTACCCTAATTCATTACTTACTTAATAACAATAATTACTCACTTGTGTGTAAAGTATTTGAAACAGTAGCCATTAAAATTCAGTTTGAAAATTTTAGCACTGGTATATTGCATATGTCATAAGGCTATTAGAAAGCTAAGCTTGCTTATAGTTGGCAAACTACCTCAGGACTTTAAACTATTCAGGATTGCATTCCCCATCCCCATTGAGAAGAGGATGTTTTCATTTGTGTGTGATATACATTTTTTAAAAATGGTTTTATCTTTAATAATAACGGAGCAGTTCAGAATCCTAAAATGAGAGGTTTGAGGATTCCTTTTCAAAAACAAACAAACAAACAAACAACAGATTGGCTGTTCTAATTGGATGCTTAGCTGTTAGTGATCTAAGAGACACACTGCCTTGAAGTGTTTATCTTAGAAATATGTAGACCTTTCACTAGATATCACTGAAGGCTGTATAGCCTAGTTTTGTGTCATTTTGATAAGAAACCTGGACTTTACAGAGTGCGATATAAATGCACTATGTGAAGTCAGCCTGTAACTAGTGATGCACTTGTCAGCTTTTATCAGGCCATTAAACCACTTGCAGCTGTGAAAAATAGCCCTGCGCCCACCCAACCCAATTTAAAATGATAAAATTACCTAAGTTAAAATTTACACTGAATAACATTCTAATTTTTATGTGACCATCGTTTACTGAAGCAGTATGTATAAATTCCTGGTTTTAACAGACTAATCTAACCTAGATCATTAGACTGAAGTAAGCTCACTGCAAGATCCCTTCCAGACATTCTTAGCCTTCAAGCAATACCACTTCACAGACCAGTGGAGAAAAAAGACCTAATCAAGGCTTGCTTTGCCCCCATTTATCTTAGCATTGCTTCAGGATAAACAGTTGGGCACTCTCTGGGACAGTTAATTTGACGTGTTAATATATGATTTCCTAGCAGTATGGAGAATAAAATTGAGCCCACTGTATCAAGCACCAGTAATGTCTTCATTCTGTAATATGACCTGCTGCCTTAAAATTGTAGTTACTGCTAATGCTTCTTGCAGGGATGCAAAGAGTTGCCTTTGCAGATTTTTGTAGGTGATGGCTTGCTGATTTTTCCAAAAGCAAGAAAAGTGTCCCCCAGGACAGGCCTCAGGGGACAGATGTGTCTCAGCATATCACTGCAATTCATCCCTGCTTATGTCCTTGACGTCTTCCCCATCAGTGTACTCCATTCTTCTTTTTCATGCCAGTGACACGGTTAACTGCAGAGTAAATGAGCCAAGCATCTCTGGGCTGCCATAGGCTACTGTGTCCAAAATTAAGGCTGTTTTCTCAAAGATGCCTGCATGAATGAATGAATAATGGTTGGTATAGTATAGTGGGTACCAACACTGCCTCTCTTGTAGAGGACTGTGGTTCCCTATGCCCCTAGTGCAGGCAAGTGCATCACACTATACCAATAATAGTCCTTGGGCAAGACTCCTAATACTTTTGCCTACCTCTGATATGATTGAAATTGTCATTTATCATTTGTAGCATTTAGTTGACACCTTTATCCAAAGCAGCTTACAGCTATGACTGAGTACAGTTCAAGCAATCAGGTTTATGGCCTTGCTCAGGGGTAAAACAGTGGCAACTTGGCAGTGATGGGGCATGAACCAGAAAACTTCAATTACCATGCCATCAACTTAACCACTGGGCTCCCACTGTTCCAAATTGTAAGTCTCTGTCGTTAAGAGCATCTGCCATATGCATTAATGTAAACGAATTAATGACCTACCTTTAGGATGCATCTTTATGGGTTTGTACTAGAGATGCATAAGGTATTGTCAGGTGATATTTGTAGATATTTTTATTTTATTTTATTTTTTTTAGTTTTTTTTGCTATCAGTTTGATATTGTAATTTCAGCCAATTATTTTAACTGATAATTGCACATGCATTGAGAAATGTTTACCTGCTGCTGCAGACTGAAATATCTTCTGTTGTAGTCTTTCACGGTCTTGACAGAGGACAACAGAACTGCAGTGTGTAACATGTTCAGCTGCGGTGCTGAGAGGAGGTAACACAAAGAGAGCATTTAACACTACTAACCTAATCATCTCTCTAAAAGTACATCATTCCAGTCATCTGTGTAAAGAATATGAGGCATCTAGCATTAGCAAGAAAACAAAAGAAGCAGAAGCAGTGGTGTCCATACAACAGGCATTTGAAAATGGCAGAAGATTTGCTAAGGACAAATAAAAAAAGCTAAAGCCATCTCAGACAAAATCCTGCAGTTCATGGCTCTGGATGATCAACCATTTTGAGTTGTGGATTGCGGATTCTGCCAACTAATCGAGCATTTGGAACCTCCTTATTCTCTCTGTCGGTACTTTTCTGCTGTTGCCCTGTTAGCTCTGTATGATGTTGTTGTCATACACATACATGATATGATTATTGCTAATATCAGAGACATTAGCATCACCACTGACTTGTGGACATGTGATGCTAGTCTAATGAGTATGCTAAGCTTAACAGCTCAGTGGCTGGAAGAAGACTTTCAAAGGGCAGATTTGCACGCACATGAATTCTCCATTTCACATACGGTGACAGTAATCGCCATTGTTTTTGATCAAATGCTTGGACAGTGCTTATACATTGTGATAAGAGATAATGTTCACAATATGGCTAAGGCTATGGAGTAGTGTGAGCCTGCTAGCATGGGTTATATGTCATATTTAACAGCTAGTGTTTAACAAAGGTGTACTGAGTCAGCAAGGCATTTCAGTCTGTGTGTCCATCAGCAGAATGCTAGTTGGTTATTTTAAGCGCTGTCGTCTTGACAGCTCCCATCTCAAAGTACAGATGTCCAGACACAGTTTGGCATGAAAGCAAATGTGCTCCAACATATTATTCCAAGAGCAGATTTTATATTATGAGGAGTTAGAACAAAAGAGTTCAAGAGCAAGTGTTCATTGCTTATTCTGCAGATCACGAGTTATTGGTGAGTCTGCAGATCACGAGTTATTGGTGGCTGCTAATTGAAAACATGGTGATACTCCTTGAACTATTTGAGAATTTGACACGATATCAGCTCATCGACAGCCCTACCACTGGATCAAGGAAACCTTGCTAGTAGCAACAGGAGGAATGTATGACCAATCACTATGACAACACTACTGCTTGTTGCAAGGACTCTACTGCTGGTGATACAACACCTGCAGTAGGAGGCAAAAGATCCGGGATAGATGGGAATTCCCTGATGAACATGTATGATGAAATTATTCTAGAAAGTTTTACAACAGTGCGGCTATGCACTCTTAATAGCTCATTTTATAGGCTATCAGTCACACAATTAATCTAAACCTGATCTGAAATATATATTTAGCTATAGCTCTCCTAGAACCATAAACCTGTACATAACACTGCAATGTAGCTTGTTACGGAGGATACATCCCTAGATTGCTAGTCTTCAATTTAGCATGTGTGATCACAATGGCTCTTATGCTTTCTTAGATTCAAAATTATCTTACAATCCCCCATTCCCAGGAATGAGAGTCCATTTGTGTATTGGAGAAGCAACAAATGTTGTTTCCCATCCCTGGCTCAAGCTTCGAAAAAAATATCTGTAAGCCCCTCTAACCAGTGTTGACAGTGAGCATTTATTCTCTGCTGCTGGTCATTTGGTTGATGAGAAATATAACAGAATTGCATGTGAGAAGGCAGAAATGCTCCTGTTTGTAAAGAAGCAGAAGCACTACTAATTGCATCTTTTATTTTGACTCTTACTTGTTAAATAAGCAAAGTATTTAATTTCAGTCATTCTGTTCCCTTTTACCATGTTCATGTATCAAACAGATTAAGCCTTCTGTTTATCATTTAAGAAGCTGAGAAATGTCAGAAAATAAGATGCTTTCTGTTTAATATTTGTCTACTGAGAAAGGTTAGTTTTTGTTCCCCTACTTATTAACTGCAACATATGTTTACAATAATCGTGATGTTTGATTTACCTGTGACATGGTTATATAAAATTATCAGTTAATAGAACTGGTTTTGGCCAAAACAAGGTGCTAAAGAAATTCAATATTGATGTAGCTCTAGTTTGGACTCAAGTATGTTGTGATCTCATGCATAGTTGTGGGACTGGGTTTTTATCTTTGGAAAGATGAAAACCTCATACATGAATGTGAATTATGTACTATGTGATCACCATAGCTTTATTTGCAGTGACTCTTCATTTTGAAAAATCATAGCATCTCCAAAAGAGTGGTGGGCTATCTGTCATCCTTGAGTTGCTTGTGTGAAGTTCTGAATAGAGACTCTGACACCATATTCAACACATCAGGCCAAATGGCCCCCATTTGATCTAGATGTCCCCTCACTTGAGGCAGTTGCCTGATGTCTTTAGCTGGTTTACAGATGATTGTGTCATTGCTGCTTTGCTGTTTTGCTATTTCAGCAGGTGTCACATTCCTAAACCAACACATGTGACAGACCTGAGACAGATCCAGTGTTCTTCAAGTAGGCTACTAAGATTTATTTGTTATTATATTTGTTGATTATCCCATTCACATCTGGCACACATGCAAGAACATTTTTGTCCTGAAAGATGTCTTTTAGAACTGCATTGGTGATGTGGGCAGACCATGGAAATCACTTACACTTTAGTAGTACTGCTTTAATGTTCGGCCTTGGTCACTCACAAACACAAATTCCAGAGCTGTTTAGTCCCTGACCTGTTTGTTATTGGATGCTGTCTTTTTTAGGCTTTTTTGACATCAAACGAGGATTCTTCTGATGTGATTTGTGAGCGTGCAGTCTGCAGAAATAAAGCAGCATGGCAGTGTACTATATGCCCTCTGATGTGTTTATCCCTCCACTTACCAATGTTGGCATTTTCCAGTGCCAGTGCCAGTGCCAGTCTGCTTCATCATTGCCTTTTCTTTGGTTGCAGTTTGCTCTGTCACAGGCTGTCTGACTGTGGGTCACTGAGGAGTTGGCATCCATAGTAAGATTGTACAGCCTATAAGCACCTCGGCTTACAGTGTTTAATAGAACTGAGTTACTGCAGTGGAAGTCCAGTAAACTATAGACATAACATGTGATGGTACTGTTCTGTCTGACTGTAGGTCACATCAGCATGTGATGGTACTGTTCTGTCTGACAAGTAGCATGTCATTGGGCTTACTTTTGATGAGGACTTATCCCTTTTGTATTCATTTGAAATAGAGCCATACCGTTGTCACAAACATGGCTAGACATATTTGGAATATATTTTGAAGTGATTCCCAGTCCATTCAGTACTTGTGCGTTTTTATTTCGTTGTGCTGACTGGTTCACCTCTGTTCTCCCACACCTGGCTCTTTTAACCTCTTTATTATGTAACTTTTTCTTTGCAATATGCTGTTGTCTGTTTGCTTACACTTTATCCCATTTTGCAATATAAAATGATAAATTCTGGCTTACCTATGAAAATATGGTAAAGTCTTAAAACTTAATATCATAGGAGGGTTTAAAAATAAAAAGGTTTGTTCCAGTACTTTTAATTTCTCTTAAACGGGAGCTCATCTGAAGTGAAAGGAGAGTCTTGCACAAGTGTGAATGAACCTCTGGTATCATGAACAGCAGTAATAGTAATAATAATAATAATAATAATAGGTTAGATTTATATAGCACCTTTCACGGAAATCCAAGGTTGCTTTACAAACATGGTGAATGGAAATACTGAGAAATAAGGTAGAGAGAGAGAGGAACAGGAGAGAATAGGTGTAGGAAGGTGGTTCCAGAGAGAAGGTGCTGCAACATTAAACAACCAGCCACCCACAGAACTAAACCTGGGGACAGTAAGGAGGACTGTATCAGAGGACCTTAACAAGCAAGATGGAATGTACAGATGGAGAAAGTTAGTAATATAAGAGGGCACAAGGCCATGGAGTGTTTCAAAGGTTTCAGAGGAAGAATTTTGTATTGAATGTGTTTAACTATGGGTAACCAGTGTAACTCTTGGATGGGGGTGATATACTCTGATTTCTTAATGGGAACCGAGACTCTAACTCCAGCATTTTATATACGCTGAAGGGGGCAGAGAGATTTAGGGGGTAACCCACAGAGAAGTGAATTACAATAATGTAACCTAGAGGTAATGAATGCGTGAACCAGGATCTCAGAGTTTTTAAGTGTCGTCATCAAGCGCAGGCGGGCAATATTGCGGAGATGGAAGAATGCAGACTTAGTCAGTGATTTAATTGTGATGGGCTTAACTGGAGCCTTCCTCATAGGTGATGGCAACAGCATTATTAGGGCATCAGCATTATTGGGGCATCATTAGCAAGAACATAATGTTAAGAAAACACAAGAAAAACAACATCAGGTGAGAATTGCTTGTAGGGGCTGCAGTCGTGTAATAGTTGGATGTGTTATGCTTCAAACAAAAACACATTGCTCAATTCAGACCCCATGACTGCATTTGCCAGTGCACTTTTTAAGACCTGGACTGATTTCCATTGATTATCATAGCTACATTATAAATAGGCCTACTGCTTTTATCAAATTCAGTGACATATGTCGGATAACCAGTCAAACACAA
>NC_137506.1:26968276-27005776 GCF_041902795.1 Electrophorus electricus | reverse complement strand
TTCTGGGCATACCAAGTCACTTTCACAGCGCAACACCAGATTGTCTTAACAGGTGTTGTCTGCTTAATGTGACACTTATTGAATATAGAAACTGATGACAGAAGAGAGCAAGTAAACTTTTTTCTCTTAATCATCATTCCAGAACTCACTTGCAAACAGACCCACACCTTTTCACAATGGTTTTAAAAACGCAAAACACACACACAATACACCAAGGTCTTCTGGACAGTGTGTGCATGCTTTCCCAGCAGGTGTGACCTTGTTTGGGAGATAGAAGGTACAAAACAGGCCATCAGTCTCAATCCTTTTATGCAGAACCATCCATATAAACATTCATAAACACACACCTCAATAATGCCATTTCAGGGATGGAATTAACATGCTGGACTGTATTTTAAGCTTGAGTTATCGCTAGATTCCATTATTCATTATATAGTTTGGTAGTGTTCTTTTTAGGACACTGTGTCAGCATAGCCTTGTCTTTGTGGGGCATCTTGGATAGGTGGACATATTGGGGAGGTCAGTTTTACTAGTGGATGGCCACAGCAAAATTACTTCTATGCTGTGAAATGTCAGGGGGTGGCATAGGGTGTGCTAAAGGCAGAGTGGAGGTACTGAAGGTGAGGCAGAGTTACTAAAAGTGAGGTGGAGGTATTGAGGCCAAAATGAAGGTACAGAAGGTGAGGTGTAGGTACTGAAGGCAAAGTGGAGGTACTGAACACGAGGGGGAGGTACCGAAGGTGAGTTGAGGGTACTGAAGGTGGAGGTGAAGGTACTGAGGCCAAGATGAAGGTACAGAAAGCCAAGTGTAGGCACCAAAGGCAAGGGGAAGGTATTGAAAGCAGGATGGAGGTACTGAAGGTGGTATGGAGATACTGAAAGCAAGGTGGAGGTACTGAAGGTTAGCCAGAATCATTAATCACAATCTACAGCAGCCCAGGTGTGTATGTGTGTGTGTGTGTGTGGTAATAGCCAGAGATCACACCCAACCATAGTGTCCTGCACTATTTTACCAGCTCACAGTTCATCTCTCTGGACTCTACTGCATCAGTTCCATAAACACTTGGCTTCTTCCTCAACATATAAACCATGTCTGTAGGGCAAACTGCTGAACACTGCCATCTGATGAACTCCTTATGTATTCATAGTCTCTATGAATACAAATAATTTCTGTGGAACTCTAAGATCTAATGAGGTCAGCAAGTAGGGCAAGGTTATGCACAGAGAGTTCTGGGTCACCTGGGAAAAGCCAGTGAACTTTCACACCTTCCATAATGCTTACCTTGCTGTACTGAAATCCTACGGGAATATGTCCATGAACACAGCTTATTGCTGTTTGCTGCTTTTATTGTTTTAAATTGGATCAGGAATATAGTTTTAAATAGTTTTAAAGCACTTGAATGATGGGATTTCAATGAACTACTGGATTTAAGTTAGTGGATATAAGCTACTCTTGGTGCTATTCCACCATTTCACTGCAAGTTATACTGTGTATGACTATGTATGTGACGAAGAAAACAAACTTGAACTTGAACTATTTACCATATTTTTAAAGCATTGAAACACATTGATAAATTGTAATGGAGGGATTACCTGATTGTTATCCAGGCTCCTGCAGACATGACTCCTTCCCATAAACACTAGGTAACTCTAGGTAAAGCATTTTTAAAGGCATTTGGATGAAGGCAGCTCAGTAACTTTAGCAGGTTTCTTGTTTCTTTCCTTGTATGCTCCTGGAGAACAGTCATTTATGGTGTGGCTGAGATCCAGTAGAAACCTTGTATCTCTCCATGCTGTTCTATAGCTTTAATCAAATACATAAGGAGTTCATGAACAAAGCCATTGGCTGAGAAATTAGCCATGTCTGCTGTCTCTAGCTTCCTGTGGTGGCACGGGATTCCTGTCGGAGCTCAGCCATTCACTGGGAATCATCTCAGGGGTTTTGTTTTTTCAAACAGACTTTTCCCATTGCTGGGGTGGATAATTTGGGTTATTGCAGGTTTTTTGTTTTGCATTGGCTTTTCAAAGGCTGATTACTAATGTTGACACAAGGACCTAAAGCTTTCTCTTCTTTATTCACACTCAAAAAGCATGAAACACTCAAGACTGCAAATAAACTCTTGACCCTGAAGACTTTACTCAAACAAGAATGGCGCTGATGACTTGATGACAGAAAATATTGAATGCATGTGTCTGTTTGTGTGTGTGTGTATGTGTGTTACTGTACAGCACTGTGTAGGTCAGCTGCTATAGCCAGACACTAAATAGAAGGTCACTGTATTGATACGTTTACTCACTGCAGCATTTGACTGCCTGACTTACAGCTCCAGTACGATCTATAATACATTGTTTAGTTTCATGAAGAAATCCATAAAAGCTTCAGTCTTTTCATACAGCCTTACAGAGTGAATGAATAATTAGTAAGCCTTTTCTCTAGTGTTGAGTTAGCAATATTTGACCCGACTGTACAATCAATATAAACAGTAGGCCATGTCTGTTAGCACCTGTTCCTAGGAGTCGTGATAGGACTAAAGACTAGTGTGGGAGAGACTATGGTGTGTGTGTGTGCGGGTACGCAAGTGTTTGTGTGTGTGCCTGTGTCTGTTTACATGTTAGTGTGTGAGAAACAGATAATGTCAGAAGTTGAAGCAGGAGAAGTACATGCCTTGCCTAAGAATCTTTTCTTTCTATCTCTCTCCACTTTTCTCCTTCTTCTCATCTCTCTCCCTCCTTTACTCCCTCTCTCTCTCCCTCTTTCTATGCATCTCCCTCTCCCTCTCCCTTTACTGCCTTGCTGCCTCACATGGGATCCCATTACACTAACTTTCCTGCAGACTAATTTGCAGGCCTGATGTCTGCGTGACTTATGACTTGCCCTCCCATGGGGGATAGTGCTAGGCCAGCTGGCCATCAGCAACGTTAGAACTGCTTTCAGCAGTGAGGAGAGGGAGGAACAGAATCCTCTGGGATTGCTGTATTACTGTCTCCGTGCATGTCTTGTGATCTTCCTAGTAACACATTGTTTTGGTTGAACAGGCTCCCGTGCATGCTTCCCGATCTGCAGGATGTACAAACATCAGGAGACAGCGAGGAATGGTTGAACGGTCAGCCCCTGAGTTGGGTGAGCATCGGACTGTACCACAGCGTGCCTAGACTTGCTACCATGCAGTAACCACTAGGCACCCACGAGCGCCCGCCTCCTCCGCCGTTGATCGCCGAGTTCCGTGACTCCACCCCCGACCAACACCCACGCCCCTCCCCCTCATACAGCCACACCCCTCACCATCACGGCGGTGGAGGCGAGCATGCGCCCGGGCGGCGCACTTTGAGCAGAGAGAGTGCGTGCACACCCGTGGCCGACGTCATGCGGCCGTGGACGGGCTCGTGGCGCTGGATCACCCTGGTGCTGCTGGCATGGGGCACCCTGCTCTTCTACATCGGCGGGCACCTGGTGCGCGACAGCGAGAGCCCAGAGCGCTCCAGCCGCGAGCTCTCCAAGATTCTGGCCAAGCTGGAACGCCTCAAGCAGCAGAACGAGGACCTAAGGCGCATGGCAGAGACGCTCAGGTCAGAGTGCCACTGCACCCTCCTCTCTCTCTCTCTTTCTCCCTTTCTCTCCCCCTCTCTCCCTCTCTCTCCCTCTCTCTCTCACTCTCTCTGTTGATGGCCCTTTCCTGCTGATGTTCCTCTGTTCTCATTTCTCTCTACTCTACTCTCACACTGTCTCTCAATTCATCCCTTTCTTGCCATATCCCTCTCCTACAGACGCTGACACTGATACCGAGGCCTTGTTGTGATTTAAAATGCTGCAATCCGACCAGGGCTGGCAAAAATATAATTTAAACCCAAAATTCTAGTTCTCAAGCCTGTATGCCATCCATATCCTGTCTTATCTATCTGTATAGTCTGCAGTTGTAATGTGAGTATATGTAATACTAGTAATAGGCTGCTACTTGTAATGTGTTGACAGCTTGCTGTCACATTGTGCATTCAGCCATGGTGTGTCATATGCTGTCCCTCAGGCTGTGGCACTGCTGATCCATATCTAGCTGCCAAAGCACTACTCTCTTTCTCGTCCAGTATTATTTTTTTAAACTCATCATATTCTCATTTTTAAACTCTGTATATTTTCAATATATTTATCTTTTTTATTGTTATTTCATAAGAATAGTAGTATTATCTACTTTAAAATGTATACACCATATTTAAATCTCTAATTGCTTGCTCTCTCACTCTCTTGCAATGCATTGTGTATTCTTATTCCTCATCAGTGTGAACTAACCCTAACCCTAACCCTAACCCCACCACATTGTACCCACAGTCAAATCTGATGCTGTACACATGACGTTTCCTCCTGCTACTCTATTTTTTTATATTTGTGTACTTGTCAGGTACTTGTCAGTCACTCAGACTTGTTTGTCTGTCATAGCCCTGACAAACAGCTGGTTCTGCCTGATAGCCAAAGGATTTCCATCTCCATTATAATGGGTGCTAGGAACAAACAGTATGTGAGAGAGAGAGTGTGTGTGTGTGTGTGTGTGTGTGTGTGTGTGTGTGTGTGTGTGTGTGTGTGTGTGTGTGTATGTGTGTATGTGTGTGTGAAATCTGGAGGGTGATGGAAATAAGCAGAGTTGTTGTCTCCTGCAGCTTTTTAATAGGTCAGTGATTACAGGATAGGTTATTCATAAACTTCAGTACTATATGAAAATGTGAAACTCACAGTATTACACATATCTTTGTATATTTCCTTTTTTTTTTTGTTTTTAGTGGTTTGCCAAGCAGTAATTTGACCATAGCCTTCCTGCAGATTTCCAGGGTTTCCTGTTGATTTATCAGGGCTTTTGGAAGCTTACAGTCTGTGTTTAAGTTGACTGAGAAGCTACAGAGGGGTGGTAAGCTTCTCACTACTATCAGGGTGTGCTCTACACAAATATAGTTATAGCAAAATAGATATTTTAGTAAGATCTGGCTCAAAAGACAGGAAGCCTACAGTTTGAATGAATATGCAGACCAAAGTATGCAGACACACATCCACAGCACATATAGCTCACACACCAACAGCTAGTTTGCATGGTATCATGTCTGTGTTCGGCAGTTCAAATGACTAGTGAGGCTGATCAAATGAGGCCACAGATATGTAACATTAGCATTTTGGAACTTTGCACCTGGTGTCTTCTTTCACCTCATTTGATAATCACTAAGATCTCCTTACATCTAAGTACCTGATAAGTACCCGTGGTAGTGGCAGGTCTATTTCCTGTTTGTCGCAGCATCTTTTCAGAGTGAATGTGAAATATTTTAAGATAATTTTTGTGGCACTTTGTACAACTTTGGAGTGTTTGCTGTATTTTATGTGCTAGGCTCTGGTGGAATGCTAATTGAAGTGACATGCTTGACTCTGAGCTCCTCCAACTACATGGTGCTGGTGTATCAGTGACTGCAGGTCCTGCACGGGTGCTTCTGTGTGACAGCTGTTCTAACACTGCACACTGTGTTCCTCAGGAAGTTCTCTCCAGGTTTTGGAGGTGAAAGCTAGCTGTGGTGTATGGGTGGGTGAGGTAATGGGGTGCCAGGATCATACCCTTGAACATGTTAAGACTGAGCAGGCTGCCATCTGTTCTGGACAGGAAAAGGGGATCCCCTGTGGTCAGTTTTTGGCCAGTCAGGTATAGCAAACATCACAAACAGGACACAGTCTGCTGCAAACCTGCTGAATGCCTGCTTTCACACTGCTTTCACAATTATAAATCTTGTCAACATCTGGAAATTTTGCATATTTTGGGGAGGCAATTTTCTTCCATTTTACTGATAGCCAGTTTTCACTGCAAATGCCAGGACCAATTTAGGGGTGGGGTTCTAAGTCCTCCTGTGATGCATACAAAACCCCATCTCTGACATGTCTGACTCCAAGAAGCGTTGTTATCTTGTGAAATTTGTCGGGGCATCCTGTATGGCAACAGCATTTGTCACAGGCAATGTCAGAGGCTTCCCATAAGATCACCAACATTGTGTGCACTGTTTGTTGGCATGCTTGACATTTTGCCTGGAGTAGACGTGAAGACCTCAGAACTCATTGGTATGTACAACTGAATCATCTAATTTTTAGCAAGACCCGTGTGTGTACCCACTCCTCTCCACTCATATATTCATCAGGTTTTTCATTGGTTGAATTGAGTATGTTAGAGCAAGCAAACATTATTGTTGAACCTAGCTGTCGTAATTTCTTAATGATATTTGGTTTTGGAGAGGTTTCATGCTGGAATTGGGCAGAGAGAGTCTGATTGCTTGTGTACCACACACACACTAAGTAAGAACGCACAAAATCATGTCTTATTTTGTCTGTGATTATTTAATTCACCAGGAGGAAATGACTTGTATCCCTTATAATTCAAACACGCTACACATATTCCATCGCCCTGTTGCCATCGGTCCACATGATGCAGTGGCATGCGAATCAGTAATGGTGTTTATGGTGCTGTGACTGCGCATGATGACATCTAGCAGTGCAGTAAAATTAAGGGCTTCCTCCAGTTTATCTCTCACACACACAGACA
Source organism: Electrophorus electricus (assembly GCF_041902795.1). Classification (NCBI taxonomy): domain Eukaryota; kingdom Metazoa; phylum Chordata; class Actinopteri; order Gymnotiformes; family Gymnotidae; genus Electrophorus; species Electrophorus electricus. The sequence continues at coordinate 26,999,222 of NC_137506.1, read as the reverse complement.
CACACTCATAGGCATCTTCCCTGAGCTTCTCTACCACCCATCTGAAATCTTAGTTAAAGCAGAGAGAGACAGTTGCTAGATGGTAGACAGGGAGACTGGGAGAGTAGCTGAGAGTGAGAACAACTATATGTGCAATCTTTTCTCTAATATATCAGGAATATGGATATGAGATGAACTATGGGGTTCTTGTTTAGAAGCATTATTGTGTGCATTCGTGTGTGTCTGAATGTATTTTTTATTTGTTCATAGTACTGATTCTTGCAGAGTCCGTCTAACAGAATTTTTGCCAGTGCTGATACTGCCAGAGAGTGATGGAGAAACGGAGTGAATTACTTCTGCTCTTTTATTAGCACAGTACATATTAATGCAATCTGTTTGTAAATGCCTTAATCGAGCAGACACCCACTCAAACACTAGAGCTGCATGACAGACCAAAGACCATCTTGCTACAATATATAATGAATGCTCGTGTACCACAATTTGCACTGTATCCATGCAATGAGTGTGTGTGTGTGTGTGTGTGTGTGTGTGTGTGTGTGTGTGTGTGTGTGTGTGTGTGTGTGTGTGTGTGTGTGTGTGTGTGTAAGGACAAGAGCATTACGAATAAATTATTAAAAGCTATAAAGTAGTGGTCATGTTTAATTCTTACAGATATTAAATGCTTGTTTGGTTATTAGGAAAGTACCAGATTCTTGGAAAGGCACTCATATTTCTATAATTCAGAAGGAAAACATACCCAATGATATGACTATATGGAGACATATCGCCCTCCTTTTCACCATCACTAAAGTTTTCATGGAATACATATTAAATCGCATTCTACGATGGTTGGCATATTGTCAGTACTACAAAAAGCCAACTTAAATCATCAAGGTATGATTGAACATGTGTTCTGGCTACAGGCCTGCGCTTATGCCTTTAAACAAGAATCAGCTATCTTTTTGGGACAGTTTTGGCTCTTTGCCACATATAATTAGCTCCTTGGAAGGAATTAATCTGCCAAGATCTGTAGATATAATCAGGGATGTTTACATTGGCTCATTTTTGCAGGTAATATAAGGAGATAACAGCACAAACCTAAAACTGGCATCAAGACTGAGTGTCCATGGAGTGCTGTAAACATCATAGCTACCATAAACCATTGACTGAAGTGGCTTTCCTTGTGTGCCCCAGGCCCAAAACCATGTTTAAAGCTATGCAGATGATGAACAGATATCATCGGAAGAGTAATATGTCATCAGTAACATGCACCAACGTATAGATTTGTGTAGTGGCTGAGCCTTGACGTGAAGAGCTTGAGAATTGCTCTGTGTTCTATTATAAATGGAGGTTATGGTATAAGGTGAAAGGTATAAGATGATGGTATAAGGTGAACAGTATATTGTGATCATATAAGGTGAATGGTTATAAGATGATGGTATAAGGTGATGCTATAATGTGAAGATTACACTGGCATTTGCATTTACGGCATTTAGCAGATGCCCTTATCCAGAGTGACTTTCAAAAGTGCTTTGTCATTTACTCATAGAATATATCCTAGTACAGTACAGTAGGTTAGCGTCCAACATACGAATGAACTAGAATACTGTAGAATACAGGGATCAATGCTGATACCTAGAAGTACAAAATACATAAGGTCTATCTTAAACAATGATAAGTGCAATAAACAATAAGTGCTAGAGTTTGTAGCATTATAAGGTGAACGGTATAAGATGATGGTATAAGGTGAATGGTATAATGTGAATAATATAAGAGAATTCTATGTGAGAGAGAGGTAAAAGGTGAGTAAGGTGAGAGATGAGAGATGGTATAAGATAATGGTATAATGTGAATGGTATAAGGTCCATGGTACAAGGTGAATGGGAAGGAGTTACAGCTTTACAGCAGGCATGGTGAATACTGCTGTGTTGAACATGGCTGTTTGGGATGTTATGCTCTCCAAAATTCAGCTTTTCTTTCTTTTTCTTTTTTTTTCTTTTCTTTTTTTTTTTTTTTTCTTTTTTTTGCTAATGTTCATGAAAATGAAAATGAAACCTTACTTATATTGAACAATACAACTTATATTTAGCCAGAAAGTGGATGATCCTTAACACCTGTTCAGCAAGAAACAACTTTCCCATAGCAGTGAGGAGGCATGACTAGATCTTTCAGAAACTCACAAAAAGAATGTTACATAGCAACCAGGATGAGCAACTTGTTAAGCATGATAAACAGCCCTACAGTTCAAGAGCTGGCCTGGGTATCATGTATCCTGGATAAATTTATAAGGTTCCTCAGTCAGCACCAGGGAAAACTAGTTTTCTTTGTTTCAGGAAGAAGCACAGGACATTGGTTTTGGATTGAATTCAGACAGGCACAATTTAAACAATGTCTACAACAGCACTGAGGTAGAGAAACAGAGATGGTCAGTGGAAATTAGTGATGCACTGATAATGGATCCAGTCATTGTCACGGAGCAAAGCGATATAATTATTGGACATCACAGAATCTGAACATGATGTAGGCACAATATACTGAACTACTATCAGTTACAGCACTGGACTGACTGGAAGCTTACCTGCTTGTCATGTGCAGTCCATTTAGTGTCACATGCTGTCTGAACTTAAGAATTTCACACAATTAAAGCCTGATTGTAGTTTTTACCCCCCACCCAGTGCTATATTGTCTAGGGTGCAGCAATCAGGACATTTTATAAACAGTACTTGATTGTTTGACTTGTTTTTAATGGAATGTGAATCACCCAGCATGACCAGTTCTGAATGCATTTTGTTGTAAGTATAAAGTAATTTTCTTTAATATGTGGTAGTTTTGGGAACATACACTGGATGTGGGGTTTACAAATTGTTGGGCTTGGGATAAGAAAGGTCAAACAATAATAAAATAATAAAATATGAGTTACTATCAGCTATTACAGGCAGCTTGTACATCTGAAGGAGATGTTCTTAGGGTGTGACTTACTGTTGAAAGAACTTGGAATTGTGCTAATGGCTCTAGGCAAATATTTGGATTCTGTTATAATTATTCTTTTTGCGTGTTAATACAAATAAAGTTTAAATGTGTGTGAGATTCCATCATGTTCAAGGGGGATGTGGGCTTGGCCAGTTCCTCCTGATAGACTAGATATTTATATTCTTTATGTTCTTTATAGCATTATTCCTGAAGTCTCAAGATACTTACACACAACCTTATGCATTTATCATTGAGGTATGTTACAGCATCTATATGTGTATATCTAGCTGTATAAAATATATTGAACATGGCTGTTAAATTGCCTATCAATGAAAATTGCCTATCAGTGAACATTAGTGCAGGCACGTGAGTGAAGAGCCAATCACAGAGACATTTCCTCATCCTGGGAGTGTGGGTACTGTGAAGCCTTGATGCTCCTGAAGTCCATTAGTGACACCTCAACATGACAAATTAGATCTGGGCCAAGGGCTAGGCTTGTATTTGCTTGGCCCATTTGGAATAAAAAACATCAAAGTATAATTACCAGAATACTTGCAAAAAACTTTCAAAACACTTTTCCCTCTCACATTTCATGACAAACATGCTACCAAAAAGTCTCCATAATTTTTACACATTAGAACTTGTCACATGCACATGCCAAACATTGCCCACATAGACACGTTTGCCTGAAAGTATTCTTGCAGGCTGACGCACTTGCATTGCCTCAGATCATTCTTTTACTCTATTAGAATGATGTAGTGGAGCTTCCGCTAGGCAACAGGTTCATTTTAGCTGCTACAGAAAACCCTGCACCCTGTTTGTCTTAGATCTCCCTGCGATGTGATACCATTTTCTTGCGTCAGCACCACACTACACCCACTGCTGACTATAGCCAGCTTTAAAAATGGAAAACATTTTGACATTTCATGTTTTTCTAAAATTGATTCACCTCTTTTCTCAAACTGAACTCTCTCTCTTTCTCTTTCTCTTTCTCTCTTTCTCTCTCTCTCTCTCTCTCTCTCTCTCTCTTTCTTTATATATATATATATATATATATATATATATAATATATGTATATATATATATATATATGTATATATATATATATATATATATATATGTATATATATATATATATATATATATATATATATGTATATGATACTCGCATGATAAAAATACATGAGATGTAGATTAATGAAGAAAAGTAGTTTATTTGCAGGTACAATTGGGCAACTGAGAGAACAGCAGCAACATATGAGGAAATACTGTAGTATGACATGACATGAGCTGGTGTTGCTTAGTGAAAACTAATATTGTCCCATATTATCCCGTCATAGCATTACATTGAAGATTTAAGGTAGTAATACCCCTTTATTGGGTAGCTGTCTGTTCTACTACTTGGTGTCAATTCTAAAGAGAGATTGTTGGTTGGAGAAAGGCAGTGGCAAGGGTTGTAACAACTCACCAAGTACACAGTTCCGTCTCAATACAATATGGTACTGCAGTTGGTTGTATTAAGTATATTATCAGTACCAGCAAAATAAAACCTAGACAAGAATGTGATTTCATTTCCATTTTTCAGTTTACTAAAACATTAACATACAGTTTCATTTAATACTTTGGAATAAAACAATGGATTATGCCTGATCCATTCAGATTGGGCCCTCTGCAGCATATGTAGCCAGACTGAAAAAGCGCTTTATGTTATAACATAAAGAATCACAAAAACAGATGTTCATAAAAAAGGTGGAAGGGACTTTTTCAATTTAGAGGAGAGAGGCCCTGCCCTACCTGTGATTTTGTTTGTTTATGTTTATAGGTTAACATATCTCACACAGTATATTACCTAAATTATTATTTATAAAACAACTTTCTTTACTACCTTATAACTATATTTCATTACTTTTTCTGCTCTATAGAATGTATAGTTCAGGGCAGCAGAGTGGATAGACTGGCTGGTTTGCTCACTTATGATGCATTGGCTGAGTTCGTGTCTCAGTGGATGTTTCATTCACTCGGACTGAAACAAACACTGGGGAGTCAGTTAAACGTCAAAAGTGATAAAGAAAAAATTGACTATTTGAGTCCCCTCATACACCGCTTCCAGTTTGATACAAAGTCATGTATTGTTACGTGTTACACTTAAGGTGTGTGTGTGTGTCTGTGTGTGTGTCCTGTTTTCAAGTATGACACTGACACCTCTGTATTAACACTTTACTTTTAAGCTTTGTCACATAGAACTCGTCATACTTTATGCATTCTCTCTCTCCTCAGTCCCACACACTCCATACCTCCTTCTCTCTCTCCCTCTGTTTCTGCTCCTGTCTATCTTCTCACTTCATCCTTGACCAGCCAACAATTACGCAAACATTTCACATTGTAATTTTTCAGCATCAGCCTCTCTTGCACACACACGAATGTGCGCATACACGTACAAACACACACACACACACACACAAACACACACACATACACAAACACACCCATATGACAAACATGCATATGACTGCAGTCTGACAAAAAACAAAAACATGCACAATTCTTCTAGAAATAAATTTCTGTCCAGCCTGTCTTAGATAAGAGCACTCTCTCTCACTTCTTCTTACTCTCTTCTCCACACACTCTCTCTCCATCCTTTTTCTCTGTTCTCTCAGGAGGTGTAGCAGTTCAGCCTGCTCACTGCACACTTCACTTGCATGCCAAATGCAGTCTCAGGCCTGTATGCCTAAAAAATAGCCACACAGCTGCACAGATCTGCGATCAAATTCGCTGCTGCTCTTACCTATCCCTTTAGCGATGTTCTACAAAGAGCAGCTGATCCAGAATCAGCCCTACTTGACTGAGAGATTTTAGGAGCATGACTCCAGATTTCTGTTGTACCACAAGGGCCCCCAGATCTCTGCAGGCAAACAGAGCATGTGTGTTAGTCTCCAGAGATCCAACTCTTTTTTTTCTTGTGTGTTAGTTGAAGCAGCAACAGAATTTGATAGAATTTCAAGACTGATGGCAGAATTCAGAATGTATGGAACTACCAACGCTCTGTGCCTGGCTCATTTCTTTGTTTTTTTTCTCTCTCTCCCTGCAATTCTTTTCCCATCCCTTTCTGTGTCTCTCCCTCACTCTTTCTCTCTCTCAGGCTGCCTGAAGGCCAGGCTGATGTTGGTGCTGGAGCTGCAGGGAGACTGCGTAGCTTGGAAGAGCAGCTGGTCAGAGCCAAGGAGCAGATCAACTCTTACCGCAGTCTACCCGCTGATGGTGAGAACCACATGCTTACCCCCCACACCCTGTACACACACACACACACACACACACACACACACACACACACACACACCTCAACTGAGACCTGATTGCATTCCCCTCCAATGTTGATGCCTTACATGTAACAAAGGACAGATAAAATGTGTGATATTACTGAGAGCTGCTTAGTATCCATGACAAGGAGAGGTATGAACTTAGCGAGGTGTTGGTGGGTGTGAAGGACAATCATATCACTACAGGCAGTGAAAACTGTCCTCCAACTCTCCTCAATCTTATGTGCATGCACACACACACATGTGCGCATACACACCACACACATAAACAATTATGCATGCATGCACAGATGCATGTATTGACCATAACCAGAAAGCCACAGATTATGGTTCACTTCAGCTGTGCTGTTGAAGTCTTATACACACAGACACAGACTACCAGTTCACTAACAGAATACACTTCCACTCACATTTCTAGGTCAGAGGCATTCAGGCTTTCATTGTGCTTGGTTCTTTTGTGTCTTCTTCTACCTCCTGGCACAGAGAGAGAGAGAGAGAGAGAGAGAAAGGGAGAGATGACTGTAGCCATGTGCAGATCACAGGGGATACGCTTACTACCAGTGAATCTGACACCTCAGTTTCACAATTTCTTTGTATTCACACACAAAAAGACACACTTGCGCACACCTGTGTGTGATACACAGTCTTTTGCCATCCACATGGGCCATTGATTTCTTATTGTTACTGTTATGCAGTCATGTGCTGATTGGCGAGGCCAGGGGTTTGTATTAGGTACATCATTACTCAGTGTGCAGTACAGTGAGAATCACTTCTCGCAGCCAGATAAAAGTGTGATAAATGAATGCAAGCAATTCCATCAGCTGTACAATGTGACCTCTTTAGTGCTATTGGCCATATTTTATGGCACTTCTACTTTGAGAATGTCATTCATGTATTTTTCTGTGCGTGCGTGCGTGCGTGCATGCGTCCGTGTATGTGTGTGTTTGTTTTTAGGCCCGGGGAGGAACCAGGAAGAGCTGCGGAGGAAGACTGAGAACGGAGTGCGGGAGTTGTGGTACTTTGTACGCAGTGAAGTGAAGAAACTGGGCCATGTGGAGACTGGAGAGCTGCAGAAACACATTGACATCCTGCTACAGGACCTGGGACACCAGCAGAGGTGCCTCACACTGACGCACACACATCAACACACACACACACGCACATGCATGCACATACACATGTCACACACCCCATGCATGTACATATACACCAAAACACATACTCGGGCCCACACATGCGCACACACACACACACACACACACACACATATATATACTTATATATAATACAGGGTAGTGGTAAAACTGTCAAACAGTAAGGTCCTGTTTACATCACCTTTACGTCACAAACAGCCTCCTTTTAGATGTTTGTATGTAAAAATATGTACAAAATGCTGTGACATTCTTGCTCTGCAAAGGTGTATTTGTGGGTGTGGAACATGCATAGTAACTATATAAGTCATTGGGTGAGTAGATAGTATGATAAATCAGTTTGATATGTATGATAAACAAATTTAATGTGTTGCTATGTTCACTATTCCAGTTATTCCAATTTCATCACTGTTAAATATAGCTCCATTGTTAAGTAATTTGACACATTTTATTACATTTACTATAACCTTTTGTCTTGAGATATAACATCCGTTGGTTGTCCTGATCTTTGACCTTATTCTAACCTTCAGGTCCATCATGACAGACTTGTACCATCTTAGCCAGGCAGATGGAGCTGGAGACTGGAGAGAGAAAGAAGCAAAGGACCTCACTGATTTGGTGCAGAACAGGATCACATACCTACAGGTAACACACACACACACACACGCACATACACACACCACGCACACCATACATGTACATATACACCAACATGCTATGCATAATTCGTCATGCTTAGTATCTACAGCTGCTGGTTTTATTTTGCACTGCCAATATAGTGTCATCTGTCTCTTAGGCATATCCCATTAGCATCCTGCACCAGTGTCTGTGTGAGGAGGGTTGGGAGCTAGGTCTTGTGTGTTTGTGTTTGTGTGTGTGTGTGTGTGTGTGTGTGTGTGTGTGTGTGTGTGTGTGTGTGTGTGTGTAGAACACATAGACTTATAAGATGCAGTGGTTATTTAATAAATAGTGGAGAGTGATTATTGTGATTGAGTGAGCTATGCAGAGATAGAGTGTGTTTGCATGGCATACAGTGAATCTCATAGTGTTTCAAGATACAGTGGTTAGTTAATGAGTGGTGAGAATGATTAGTGTCATAGAGTGAACCTTTGGGATTTTGTATCTGTGATTTTGTGTGTGTTTGTGTGTGGGTGTGTGTGGAGGGCTGATAACACAATGACACTGTTTCTGTGCCTCTTATGAGGAATGACATCAGTTCCTTCACAGTTCTGTCATCCATCACCATTGTAGAGTTCTGTCTATCTCTGTCCCTGCCTCATTTACTCACTCACTCTTTCTTTTTTCTCTCAAACCAAATCAGCGTCTTTCAAAACACCATTTCCAACACATTCAGTTTTTTTAGGTGAATATTTGCTTTAAGAACGTTGAAAGGGAATAAGTCTTTATGTTGTGCATCGAGAGACAATTTGAGCAGTACTTTTGAAAGCAACTTTGAAAGCAACACTGTTTTTATAGCTCATGAAATATTCACAGATAATTTTTCCATTAACTAATACATTTCCGGATTTGTATAGAAACCACTCCCCCATCCACCCTTTATATTCTCACTCTCTCTTGCTTATTCTCACTCTCTTGCTGTGTGTGTGTCCAGAACCCGCAGGACTGCAGCAAGGCCCATAAGCTGGTGTGCAATATCAATAAGGGCTGTGGATATGGCTGTCAGCTCCACCATGTGGTCTACTGCTTCATGATTGCCTACGGCACCCAGCGCACGCTCATCCTGGAGTCACAGAACTGGCGTTACGCCACAGGTGGCTGGGAAACAGTCTTCATGCCCGTCAGTGAGACCTGCACAGACCGCACTGGAGCCTCCACTGGACACTGGTCTGGTCAGTACCACACATGGGTTACCAAACACACAAACACACCCTGTAGATATGAGGTCTAATTAGTTCGGCTGTTCATACGTCAATTTATTCTTACAATTACTGTAATTTCAACTATTTCACTTGACCTTTCTGTTTTATCAGTGTGTAGCAATGCTACAGACACTCTTCACATAACCAAGGATGCCATTGTTAATAGTGTTATAGAGTTACTCCAGTACAAACAGAGTTTGGTAAAAAACACTTAATTGAATAATTAAGTAGTTTTCAATTAAATAATTGAATTCAATTAAAATGCCTAAAAATGGTGACTTATTCAGAATACATTTTGAAAAAGTACATGTGAAACAGTACTTTAGTACAGTACATTGTCATTTATCATGATTACTTCAGTCACGCTTTCCTCTGTGTTACTGGTTGACAGCTTTCCTTGTGTAATGCTTCTGTTTGATTAATTTGCTAAATAGCTCCTCTATTTGCATAGAATGGTCTATCTGTTAAAACCACATGTTCACGGTGGCCAAATGGATAGCCTAATAGTCCTCGTTTGAAAGCTTTCATTGCTGTCATTGTTAATCCTTATTTCTCAATGACTTCATTCAACTGTTGTTTGCCTGCAGTAACTAATAGAATTGACAGTGATTTCCCCTTGATATAACACCTCTATTAAAGGAAGTTAGAACAGCCATTTGGCAAATTGTGCTTGCTATAGCTGGCTGTATACCTGGTTTACTCCCAAACCACGCAGAATGAGTTACCCATTTACTTTAAAACTTTTAGTTATAAATTAAGACAATCATTTACCAATACAGCTGAGAAATACATTGATATTTCCAGGGTTTTTGTCTTTTTCTACTGTCAGTATGCCTTTGTATTGTCTGTATAAGACCTAATAGGTACATTTATTCTGTCTTTTCAAATGATAATGTAGGATGGTAACAAATCAGTCCTGAATACCTATGTTTTTATAGCACAACCCCAACTACAATCATTGTGTTATAGGAATGACAAATGCTTGTGGGAAAGGAGGTAGGGGGCTTTTAAGATCTTTTAATCAAATCTACAATCAACTGGACCAAACAAATGCGCAAAAGTATACACATAGAGTGCTTTCCATAAGGCTAATAACTGCAGAGGTCACACATCAGATGTTTAAAGATGACTTATCTGTTTCTTTCTTTGTGGGTAAATACAATTACACTTATTCACTCATTCAAAGACTGGTGGTTTCCATCCGAGAGTATATGTGGTAAACGTTCCTACTCTGAATAATTCTCTGACATATCATTAGCAGCATTGTATTGAAACTAAATATTTTTGGCTGATACAATAACTGGTATTTAGCACATTGTTGTGGCTGATAGCAGTACTAATCATTTTATCTTTTTGCATTTTAAAGCAATTTCAAGCTTTAATCTTGAAATGATTCTTTTTATAATATAAAAAGGGTGGTGAGTGTAAAAAGAAAAAACTACATTCTACAGTCCATTTAACCTTTCTGAAAACATCATAATAAAGTTTGATCTAATGGACAGGAGACACGGTGATTGGATAAGAGAATTGCGTTGAATTAACCTCTACGCCACAGCCTACTAGTTCAGCATTGCTGGCAGCCATGTTGCACTGTAGGGAAAGGTAGCATGTCAGAGCCAGTACTGACATAGTTGGATGCCTCAGTAAGCTTCATGTATTCTAACAAAAAAATGCCAATGTTAACTTCAAGCATATCTGCATTCATAGGTCCCTTTATTAGAATTCCCTTTAAACCTCAGCCCAGCAATGACATTGAAACATAAAAATCCCAGCAGTGGTTGGTTGTCTGAAACTGGCCTGTGATGAATCAGGTGGGTGAATAATGAATTGTGCATGCCATCAAATGCACTGCTGTCCATAACTGCACTTATAAAAGGCACCTATATGACAATATGGCCAGCCCACAGTGCCCTGTGGTTTTGATCTGGCAACTCCATTACATATTCTACTCCATTGCATCAAGTATTTGCTTACTTTTTCAGCAGATCAAAAAACAACAAGGCCCAGAATTTGACAGCCACAACAGATGACTGGACCACTTTAAAAGACTACCCCACAGCCTCCATTTGAAGAAGCATTTTTCTGTAAAGGTTCTGAAACAAAGAAACCAGGCAAATCAAATAGCAATTGGAGTTTCGGCAGGGTACTAGGAGCTGTGACCTGTCCTCTTCTGTCTCTACTTCAACTAGTGTATTCACTGAGTGAAGTTTAAGGAGGGCTGGAACGAGTGTGCCTAGGTATCATCTTCCATGTTACTCTTCACAGACACACATATTATCCACATTGTAACTGATCATTTGAAAATATGAAACTGACCTGGAATGGAGCTCTGAAACAGATACTGATACTGATTGTATAATGGTTTTCTAGCAGATTAAAAAAATGTAGGATATTTAGTATTTCGCCACTGCACTGTAAAAAGAAATTGTTTTCTGTGTGTATTGTCTCCCTCCTGTGTATCTGAGTGGAGAAGCCTGGGGGAAGGAGAGAGTGCCTTCCAAACATGAAAGAAGTGACCTCAAAACATATTATAGCTTTCTTCTCTATCACTCTTTCTCTCCCTCCCTTTGTCTCTCTTCTTGTTATTTTATTCCCTCCGTCTCCACCCAAAGGACAGAGTTTCCTTTACTTTTGTTCTGAAGACTAGATTTCCTTTTCTATCTGGGCCAGTGAAAAAGAGTGAGAAAAAGACAAAACAAGCAGTGTAGCATTTGTGTTTCGAAGGCCAAGGAATGATTGTGGATGTTTATGTGCAGGATGGGTCTGGATGGGTGGGTGTACATATGCATATATACAAATTTCCTTTTAACAAGCTAAGTGCAGTTTGACACAGAAATATTCAACTGCATTCCTAGAAGATCATACTACACTTGAATGAATTCATATGCGTGGTACCAAGCTCATGAGCTGATTCTCATAAAGGAGAAAGTAGCTCTTGATTAGCACAGTAATTTAACACTGAGAAGCACGGCAGCACAAAGCATAACCTTATTAACCTGCTACTGTCATTGCCACAGTTTTTAAAACCTTAAGTATAGTATATAACCTTATAGAAGTTCAGAGAAGAATACACCCACAGCAACAAACACACACCATGAATTAAATTTGAAAAAAAGACGACTCCTCCCTTAGGTCCCCCTTCAATTTATTCATCAGGATGCAAGGACAAGATGTAATTTAGATTCTCTTAGTGCCCTAATGAAGAGAGCAGGAGAATGAGGTGGAGAGAGCGAGCGAAAGGGCTTATCAGTGCAGTGAAGGTAGGGGGGCTGGAAACCCCACCTCCCCATGCAGAGAGCAAGGTCGCATTGAACACGGCTGGGGAATTCCTTTCTGTCAGGCACCAAAAGCATGCTTTCAGTATTTAAGGCTGTGTGCAGAGTAAAGGCTACCGCCTGTTATGCATATCCCTTTTATTTATTTAATAGTTTTAAGCGGGTTTCTTTTTTTTCTCTCCATAAATGATTTTTGTGGTAAATGGGTAATACCCTAGCCTTGGTGCAATGCTTTCCTTTATTTTTTAAACCTAAGTGTGCAGCTTTAGTACAGCTGCCACAAAAAGCATGCACTGGACATTATGATACATTGGCTGTAGCAATCTACTGGCAATAAATGTTGAAAATGCATAGTCAAAGGAAAACACAAAACAGGTTTTTCTAGGAATAAACAAACAGCATCTAAGGGAGTGAGAATCACTTGTAAATGGAATGTAAGGCTCAGTATGCAAATGATGAAAATGATGAGACTGCAGAGACTGAGGTATTATTCTAGTTATATAGTACTGAGTGGTGGGAACAGATTGGAGACAGGTGTTCAATATTCTGGTGAAATGGAACAAAGCGTCAAGGAGGCAGGTGCAGCAGTGGGAGGGGAGACAACTGCTTTGTGTTTTCTGTTTTGAAGACACCAGATTGAACTCAGGAAAACATGGGTTATAGTTTTTATCAATACTGAGAAACTGGTCAGACAAGATGGTTTGTTTTGACAAAATTGTCAAGCATGATTGATCTATTAATGTGTCAAAGGTTTTGGTTGAACTGTTAAAGGGGAATTCTTAAAAAAAGCAGTATATTGTGTTTCTGTATCTCTTAATACATTCTAGGATCGTGGAAAATGTCTCTGACATACTTACTGTCTTGCATTCTACTGTCTTGCATGCTTTTGCTGCATTTCCATCTGAGCCTGCCCTTGCCTGGGGAATTGTGAAACAGGCTCATTGCTAGAACTCTGGCCTCACAGGACCACTAGGCAATCCCAGATTTGCCAGACCATCATAAAGTGTACAATATTTTCCCCATAAGTATCAACGATATGGGATCTAGATCTTGGACAATCCTCTAATATAAAGCCTAAACTGCAGCTAATGTCCCACTTCTGAGAATTCAGCTGTTGGTGTTTAAATGTACTAAATAAAAACCAGGAGTAAATATTAAGGAAAAATAAGGTGATTTCCTGTGTTTATTTAAGAACTGGCAAATGACATTGATAGTTGACAGAGGAAATGTCAGAGAAAAGCTAATAACCCACCCAAGCCAATATTAATTTAATATTTATTCCTCACCATACCATTAACACACTTGTTAGCTATGTTAACTGTTGTTCACCATCTATGACCATGACGAATAACAATGTCTGACTGTTGCTTGCTGTTTAGAAAACGTATTAGTTAGCAAGAGAACAATTGTTAAATGTAATCCATTAACTTAAATAGATAATCAGGTGCTTATTGCTGTTTTCAGTGTTGAAAAAAATTATGTACCGCTGTATACTGTACACATATCCTAAGCAAGTTCAGTGTATGCACATTTCATCTCTGAGGAATAAATCCCAGTGAGTAAACATAAAAGACTTCTGGGCCAAAAACAGAGTTTACAAACAGATGCCATTCTGATGAAAAAGAAATACAGAATTTAATGAGTGCATCTCATATACTGGATTACAGAGTTATGCATTGTTGCATGACTTTCGTCTAGAATGAAACTCATGCTACTTTTCACTGTTCTTTTGTAAGCATTTCTCTTGTGTCTTGATGAGAACATTCTTCCCACTAATCAGAAGAAAAAATAGTTTCCTTTCTGTAACTGTAAAGGATTTAATTTGTTTCCAGCCCTGAAGATGCTAGAAGAGCTTGCGGTCCAATTACTATCCACTCCAGCAATCAACTAAATCGAACCTTTTATTGAGGAGCCAATAATTTTGCTCATGTTGACCTCTCTGTTTCTTTTTATTTGTCTCTTTGTGTGTGTGTAGGTGAGGCCAATGATCGGGACGTGCAAGTGATCGAGTTGCCAATTGTTGATAGCCTGCATCCCCGTCCGCCATACCTGCCACTGGCCATCCCTGAAGACCTGGCCGAGCGGCTGCAGCGGCTGCACGGAGACCCTTCCGTCTGGTGGGTGTCCCAGTTTGTCAAGTACCTTATCCGCCCACAAGCCTGGCTGGAGAAGGAGATGCGTGAGACCACCACCAAGTTGGGCTTCAGACACCCCATCATAGGGTAAGAGAGAGCAAGCCTGCGTACCTGAGACCAGATGTGTCCATTTTCTCTGTGTGGGAGATAGGTGGGGACTAGATCATTTCTGATCATGGAGATGCCTGATCAAAGGGTAAAGTGTAAGCCAGGTCTTTTCTGAATTATGACCTGGAAACACTGCTATTTTTTCATCACATTTTTTATTAACCATCAGAGTTAAATAGTTGAGCTATTTAAAAAACAGGGTCCTATATATGCATGTAGCACTTTTGTGTAGAAAATGAAAGGGGCTTCGACATTATTATTTATAATGAACATTATTTAGTTCATTGCTTGCAGTTGACAATCACTAAATTGTTAAGGGACACAATTTTCAGTTCATTTCAGGTGATTTTAGAAGACTTGGGGGCCAATAAAATTGTCTGAGACTCTATGGGGCCTGCCCTACTCACTCAGGAAAATCTATATATTGGATTCCATTGTGACCAGTGTTCGCATGCAGTCACAACCTACAGTGACAGTCCTGATGAAAAAATAACTGCCTTAAAAATGGCTTGCATGTGTGCATGTACATGTAAGGAAGTGAGAGACTCTTAGTTATGCCTATGATCTCTCCTAAAGTCACCATTTATACCTGCTCTGTTCACCACTGGGACTGTGGCCCCTCATGCACTATTAATTGCATTTGTACACAGTGCAGCTGGTAGAGGTAATTCTTTTTCCCAGGGTGCATGTGCGGAGGACAGACAAGGTGGGCACAGAGGCAGCATTCCACCCCATAGAGGAGTACATGCTGCATGTAGAAGACCAGTTCCAGAGCCTGGCTCGGCGCATGCATGTTGACAAGAAACGCGTCTATCTGGCCACTGACGACCCCTCACTGCTACAGGAGGCTAAGTCTAAGTGAGTCTGTGTGTCTGTATGCCAAATGCAACTGAACATTAAGATTGTGGGGACATTTTAGATTGTGGGGACATTTTTAGGCCTATAAGAGCAAAAATATTATGTAGTGCTATAGAATTTGCATCTTTGAAACCAAATTGAATATGAATTCAATTCATATGCCTCAAGTTTGAACTGTAACAGGTTTATTTGCACGTGTTTGTGTTAGTAGCCAAGTTCCAGTAAGCGTGATCATTGTTGGGCCATTTGTTGTATCGGATGATGAAGGGGTATCAAAATTAAATTGCTAAATAGTGTAAACATGTATCCTTTTATGAAGCCAGAAAAGCCAAGTATGAACTCAGTTTTAACAGATGCTTGTGCATGTTTGTGTGTGTGCATGGGCGTATGCATGTGTGTGTGTTTGTGTGTGCGCGTGTGTGCGTGTGTGTGCGCATGTGTGTGTGTCAGGTACCCTGATTATGAATTCATCAGTGATAACTCCATCTCATGGTCAGCCGGACTGCACAACCGTTATACTGAAAATTCATTAAGAGGAGTCATCCTAGATATCCACTTCCTGTCCCAGACCAACTTCCTGGTTTGCACCTTCTCCTCCCAGGTGACACATTACTAAACTCTACACAACTCAGCATATGCAATAATGGGGTCTTAAATAAAAGTACATTGGCCTTTACCAAACATTACAAACCTTGTGCAAAAATATACTGCTCAGTTAAAGATTTCCCAAAAACTTCATAAAACAAAAATCAACTTTAATGGTAGAGAAAGTACTATACTGAAAGCTCTCTCCCTCAGTTAAGACATCACTACAATGATTTTGGATAACAGGGACCAGTTAGGTTTTCTTGTAAACAAAGATAATATAATATCAATTTAGCAGGGGTACTGATTCTAATGCATGAATTTAAGTTATTGAGTTCCTGTTCCATTACCCTCTTTCTTCTACCATTTAAACATGTATGCATTTCTGTGCCATACTGACTGGGATCATTCTGTACTACAGATTTATGTACTACACAGGAATGAAGTGTATGCAACGGGATAATTTAATAGCAAATATGGTAGTTTTAAATCTGGTAGTTGTAAATCTGTAACTTATCAAATGTATTACACAATAGAAAACAGGATTTACAAAATAAAACAGGATTTAGACTATACACTATATTACACAAAAACCAGGTAAATACCAAAATCCAAAATAAATATAATTCATTCAGTACTATTTCCATTTTCCTATTTTTCTTAAAATAGTTTTTCAGTATTTTACCATCTTGCGCTAGGCTTTTGGAGACATTTGCTATTCAGTTTCAGTATTTTCCAAGTCAGTGTATGCAAGTAGCGAGGTCTTAAAATATTCCACACTCACAGCGGTATCACTCACACTGCACAGGTCCGTCAGGCACCCCCATCTGCAGTGAGTGTGTGACAGCCAACTCATGTGTTCCATTCTCCTAACATTCACCCCACAAAATGACATGGCACTTTGGTCTAGCTAGATAAAATTCCTTCGATTGCAACAGAAACAGATTGGCTGATGTACAATCCATGAAATTCTTTAGCTACCTTGTAGTACCAGACTTTGGAAAACTGGTACCATTCACCCACTGAAAGCTTCAGTGAAACTTAACAAAGAGGCAGCACACATCTGAGTTGGGAGCTCTGGATATTTGTAATGATATCTGGATCTTTTAATTGCTCTGCAATGTTTTAGATACTTTCAAGTAGCATACAATTAAGTGATCTCATTAATATATATTTGGGATGGCAAACTACTGTGATGGATGATGTGTGTTCAGCCAGGGAGATCCCCTGCTTTCTGGTTTTGTTTTGTTTTTGTTTTTGTTTTGTTTTTTTTGGGGGGGGGGGTGTGATTTTGAAGTTTCTCAAGCCTTTAAAAGGCATCCTTTTTTTCAATTTGCCTAGTGTAAAATACAATTATTTTTAAGAGTGTTTGTTCTGAAAGCACTTGATTACATTTGTTTTAGTCTATTATACTTCACATTGCTACCCCAAACAAGTTAGATTTGCAGACAAATTTTCACAGTTCTTCAGAAAAGTATACCAAGACCATTTATCATTGTGAAGACAGTCATGCAGCAACATTTTTAGTTGTCTGCATGTTATAATTTATTGTTAATAAAACTGTTATGTAACAATTTTACAATTGTTACTAAAAAGTCTCAGATGTGGATCAGTCACACTTGGCTAATACTAGATCCCAGTCCATAAAGGCCTGTATCTGTGCATTCTTAAAACAAAACTATAATCATTTTGAGTCAACATCTTGAAATACTTTACATGTATGACATTTAGATGTCACTTTTATCCAAAGCAGCTTACAATTAGAACAAACTGCAAGGGTTTAGGGCTTTGCTAAGGGCCCAACAGTGGCAACTTGGCAGCAGAGGGGCTTGAAGTGGCAAGCTTCTAATGACTAGCCAAGTACCTTCACCACTGAGCTACCACTGCTTCATGTGCAAAAAAATAAAACATGCTTGTGCATTGTAGTATAATCATTATTCCAAATGAAGCATTAGATGTTGAACTGAAGTTAGCATTTCCTCAAAATCTTATTCACTTACAGTCTCTTTAATCGAAACACCTGTAGTTGTATAATTGGAGTCTATAAACCATCTGGTTCCATACGCTAATTTCTGTTAGCCATCATTCAGCCCTTCATAAGAGCACAGTTTCTTACCAAAGGTTTACATCAAGTGCCAGAAACAGCAAGTCCCAACATTCAATAAAGATGACTGTGTGTGAGATCTGCCCAGTTCCACCATATTCCCTTCATCTGAAACAGGTGTGCCGTGTGGCATATGAGATCATGCAGACGCTGCACCCAGACGCCTCATCCTACTTCCACTCTCTGGATGACATCTACTACTTCGGGGGACAGAACGCACACAACCAGATAGCCATTTACCCCCACCAGCCACGCACCAACGACGAAATCCCGCTGGAGCCCGGTGATGTGATCGGCGTGGCAGGCAACCACTGGGATGGCTACTCCAAGGGCATCAACCGCAAGAGTGGCCGCACTGGCCTCTACCCCTCCTACAAGGTGAAAGAGAAGATAGAGATAGTGAAGTACCCCACTTACCCAGAAGCTGACAAGCTGCTCAGTAAGCAGTAGAGACAGAGAGAGACTGTGTGGGAATACATTCAATACTGAATACTGTAATGAAGAAAGCCTGGACCTCCTGGATGGAAATGCACTGTCTGTGTGTGTCTGTGTGTGCGTGTGTGTGTGCGTGTGTGTGTGTGAGAATCAGTGGTGGCATTATTTACAGGGTTTGAGACTAGTTCCTAACCCTAGTAATTGGTCCTGAAGTCCATATATTAAGTGGCCATCAGGGTTGTGGAAATAAAGAATGGTCTACTAAAAGACTACAAGATCAGCTTGCCACTGCAGCTACTTCTCTAAACCTCCGGATAAAATGAAGAAAACTGCCTTTGATTATTTAAGATCAGTTGAAAAAACAAAAACAAGACACTCCACACTGCTTTAAAAAAACAATATGAGAGGAATCTTAAACCTGGACTCTGAACATAAACTTTTCTTTCCTCCCTGTGCTGTTTTTCTCCTGTATGAACACTGACTTCGTTCTTTACAGTAGCTTCAACCACTCCTGTCATATCCTCCATGGTTCTGCACTTCAACCATGGCAACGCCATCACACACCCTTGCACCCTTGTGCTCTCGCCTTCATCTGCCATGCTGTGCTTTAAAGCAAAAAACATGCCTTTTGGTGTTTTTTTTCTAATTGAGACATTACATTTTGTGTTATGTGTGGGTGTGGGTGTGGGTATAGGTGTGTGTGTGTGTGTGTGTGTGTGTGTGTGTGTGGTGTGGGTGTGGGTGTGTGTGTGTGTGTGTGGGTGTGGGTGTGGGTATAGGTGTGTGTGTGTGTGTGTGTGGGTGTGGGTGTGGGTGTGGGTGTGTGTGTGTGTGTGTGTGGATCTGAATTTGGTGCCTAAGAAGAACGGGTGACGTCTCACAGAACGTCACATAAAGGTTTTGCGAGCTTTTTGACTCCAGAGCCTTATGGAGGAATATACTCCTACCCCTGTACTGCTCACTGTCTAATTCACAACACCTCCCTCCAGTGTGTTTTCAAAATATGCTTTAATGTTATTAATTTCTGAAAAAAGATATGGAAAGTGATCATTAAAATGTAAAATTTTAATACTAATGTTAATAATGATAATGTTAAGAGGAAGAATACTGATGATGACAGTGTTGGAATGTCATTATCGTAACAGGTTTTAGTCTACCATTAAGAAATATTTCATATTTTATGTTTGTGAGGGCTTGTCTTTGGTAAGCCGATCAAATAAATTGATCAGCCAACATGGGCCTCTGTCTGTTTGTCTGGTGGTGTGTGTGGTGTGTATGTACTGGAGTGTGTGAGGGCACACAGGTATACAAGTGTGTTAGCAATCATAGCAGCACAGGAAGATGCCACTATGTTTCCTTTCCATTCTGTCAGGAAGTTCGTAGCATTGGTGTATATGCATCTATGTGCATGTGTTAGTCATACAAACAACGCTGAAGATGGTAACACTGGTGTATATGCACCTATATGTGTGTATTAGTCATATGAACAACAGTGTAGTAGTGCTTATCCAAATTCCTACAACTCCCTAGGGAGTGTGCTTCTCCTGGACTTGTGGACTTTCACAGACATGTAGGTCACCCACAGGTGGGGAAGCATGCCTTGAACAGATATTTTAACTGCTTTAAGATATTTTGCTGCTTCACTCAATTATCCTTTTACCTGGCCTGTGAGCTCTATCATTAATACTGAGACTGATTACAGTGGAAAAGAAAAATCACTTGTGCTTTCTTGAGTACTGCAGAAGGCCTTCTTTCAAAGCACCACATGTCCTTCATGTGTAAATGCACACTGAGGAATACAGATGACCTGGACTCTCCAGAAAGGCAGCAACAACTTGCAGCTTTAAGATATGCGAGGGATCAAAATGGCACACTGTTTCTGGATTTGAAGTCTGCCTATACCTACACCTTTAAGTTACACTGACGTTAAACTTATATCATTTAAGTTTGTCCCATATTAATAGCTACCATTATCTTAAGTCATTGGATCTCTGTTTCTCTTTCTCTCATATCACAGATATTGTCCCTCTCCAGGGCAGGCATGAGGATGCTCGTGTCTGCTGCTTCACTCTGTAGCGACTAGCAGGTAGCTCCTGGCCTGATCTGATATAGTGGTTGATTTATAGGCTGTGTCTGTGCCAATGCTTGCAGAGAAATTGCAGCGTGCTTCTTATCGTCTTACACACCACACGTGTGCACCCAGTTCTCCTCTGGCCATTCTTTCGCTCGAGACGCATTCTAAAGACAACAACAAAGATGATGTGTTCCGTTATTCGCTAGTCCTTTTCTCAGGGTGTGCTTAACTGCAAATGTTCTAGTATTAGCATCTTTTGTCCAAAATTCTATGCTTCAAAAAAGTATGTCCATACAATGAACATGACCACATATTTCACAAGAGGTAAAAGGATGGTTCGTAATTCCTAAATCATGCAGTGGTACTAAGCCACAAAGCCCCTGTTACTATTTTGAAGGCCCTTTTAAAATTCTGAGGTGGTAAAAATAATCATTTAGAAATGTTAATCCTCTGACAAAGATGTTCATAAGCTACTGCCTATGCATGGAAGCTATTAGGCTGCATTTATAGATATTAAATTTGTAACTCAAACTATGATTAACTTTTGATTAATTTAGAGCTGAATCTCAGTTACATTTTACAGTGGCAGGTTTTAGTTTTCTAGCCCTGACATTTACAGAATGGCTATTAGTGACCCCAAAAGCTTTAAATATATATATATAAACATCCCTGCCCCCAAACTTTAGCTGACTGATCTAAACTCTCATGGATGCTTTGAAATGATAAACTACTTCTGCAGTGGCCTAAATAAGAAATCACTAACCCACATCCAATTGAAGATGGGATCTTTAAAATCTTTTTTGAGGGATTTTGCTTTGAAAATAAATAATTGTCTGTCCTTTGGACTTCTGTGAAATTGTATGTGTGGTTTATTCATATCTGGTCTCTCAGATTCTCCGTCTTTATCCAATAGCCTATTACAGCTTTCCTACAAATGTGTTGTGCCTCTGTGCCAGAAGAACCATATAAAAAATCTATCAGATAATTATTAAGTTATTTCTCAGATTTTTAATAGACCTTTGCTACATGGAAGGCCAAATCCATAGTGATTATTGTAAAGACTTTTTGTGTTTGTAGTTAAGTAGCTACATTGTATGAGCCAGTATGGCACTTTAAAAAATATGATTTGAAGTTTTATACAAGAGTACCATACTTAGTTGATAAGCTAATTTCCATCTGCAGTCCCAGATGTTGCGTTTGTTACATGTAAATGAGCAATACGTTACTTTTACCACATTTCTGTAAAATGTATGAAATAAAGAATCAAATTGCTTTGTAGTTCTCAAATGAACCAGTAGTTCACTAACATTGAAGTGGACATGATTAGTGTTAATACAGAAACTCTGAAACATCCAGACCACTAGGTGTCAGTGTAATGGCTATTTCATGTTTAAAAAAAATCATTGGAAAAAAAATCTGTCAGTTCACTATGTAGCGATAACTATACAGTGAATAGTGAACGAGTTAACAATTCTGAAATTCTGAATGATAAGGTGGTGAAAACGATCAAATTATTTAAAATAACACGAAGGAGAAGCAAACAATACAGGTTCATGATTCATGATTCAGACTCATTCATTGGTTCTTGGCAACACTTACACACGCACAGCTCATTCATGTCTATGTCAGCTGCTATGCAGACTGAATGTGCTGCTCTGCTGATCTGCCACTACCTGAATAAGAGTAGATACAGATAGAGGTGTGTCTCTCACTCGCCACGCAATACTGGCAAATTTACTATGGCACATGGTGCTTTTAGAAAAAGAAAATTGCTGAAGGGGTCTGAAAAGTCATTAAATCTGGCATCAAAGTTGAGAGGTTGGCAGCACTGCACTGAGTGTCTCAGTGAGTAGTCGAGAACAGTCTGTAGCATGCAAACTGTGCCATGATACACCGCTTTGCCATGGCATGCCACTAATAATACACTACATTTCACTTCCTATGCACTGCATTCATATCTTCACAGTTTGCTTTTTACCTGACAAGATTTTTGGTCAAGAGAATGAGCAAACAAGTTTGAACAAATCTGCTGTCATGACCCAGTCACTAGCCAGGCCTCACACTAGTCACGGCTCCCTTCCACTACCCCATTCAATACACCAGTTACTGATTATTGCACACACCTGCTTCTCATTTGCTCTTGCTTATTTAATCCTCCCAGGTGCCCGAGTCCAGTGCTTTGCAGAGATAGCCCCTACAAGCCAAACTAGAGACTTTGCAAGCCTGCTTGAATCAGCTATGCTCCTAAAGTGTTGTTGTTTTTCTTTTTGGCTTTTGACAAAATACACTCTTTTGTTTCTTATGCCTTGTTCCTGACTTTTAGAAAATGTCATAGCTGCTGAAAAGTTGAACTGCACTACTTGAACTGACCATGATACAATTTACATTGATTATATCATGGCTCCATAATTTTATAAAATACTGTCATCTAATGTGTAGTTATTTTACTTGTGACCTGCATTGAACTTAAGCTATGTTAAACATTCACTATGTCAGATGTATTTATATTTTAAATCAGATACTGTTTTAAATACTGCTCAGACTACTTCCCACACATAACTGCTAGTGACCATTTACTCTACCATAGCATGATGGAACACCAGAAAAATTGTTGCTGAAAAAATATAGTTTAGTTGATCAAGCTTTTAATAATGGTAGACAATTACAGAGCCTATTATTCGATACTGGAGTCAAAACATTTGTTACATCTGTCCCCTGCTAAATGAGTCAAGACTATCGGAAGGGAGGCAGCTGTCTGTGGAAGATGGTGAAGAGAGCAGTACAGCAGAGCTCACTTGCACCTGGTGAGATGGAGACAATAGCAGAGATGGCCTGGATCCACCATCGAAGCGTGAAGGTGTCTGGGAACCATACTCCTCACAGCCACAGGTGGTTGCCAGCCTATTTGCTGGACTACAGCACAGCTGTATTTGGCACTGGAGAGAAGAAAAGGTGCTTGTGGATCTGCTTCTGGAACAACGCAACACTGTAACGGTGCTGATCATGGCTCTCCTGCTGCCCATGGCTGTCTAGCACCATTTCAGGCAGATGCCAGGGAAAGGAGTTAGTGCTGGAACATTTCCTGATTGCACCTGCCAGAGAAGCCGAGGTGGCGTGTGCATCGCTGCGCTGGCAGTGATGTGCCAAGTGACGGTGGAGGGACTGGTGTGCAGGTGCCACAGGAAGAGTGAACACCAGTCAATGGCGTGAACCTGAGCCAGTGGGATACAGACACTCAGAAAAAAGTCAGCCTGAACCAGAAAATACGACCCTCAGCATCGATGCCACAGTTAGGAAGCATAGCTGCCACTGTAGACTTCGGGTGGATTGAAAACCACTCACAGTGGCTTGTGTTGCCGCTACGAGTACGCATGCTCCCTGGCACCAAGTTTGCCACAACTGTCGACTGGGAAGCAACGACTATCCAGCTCAAGTCCATCACCAGCAGCCGAGTGGAAATGAGGAGGAGGAAGCAGCTCCAGCTTGTGGTGGGGCGTCTGAGCTGAGTGCACAAATACTGGCTCATGCCTATACAGGACGCATGAACGCTTGTCTTGGATTTCCTTCTGGTGGCTGGGGCTGTGCACAGTCTCAAGAAGGAAACAGTGAGCTTAGAGAAGAGACGTGGAAAGCTGTCTGCAGGGGCTGTTGGTGGAGCGGAGGTAGAGACTCAGGGCTACCTGGCAGTGTGGGCCTCATACTCTGAGGGGGATGCCGCTGGCTCTGGGCAAGCTGAACACAGTGTCAGAGCCGGTTGGTGGATTTCTGGGGGTGGGATAAGCTGTCAGTTCAAAGACACATCGCTTTCTTGTGGGTGAGGCCACCAGTGCTTGTTGGTGAATCCCCGAGAGCCGTTGGCGTTGATGACACACAAAGAGCGGATGGAAAGCACAAAGTGCAGCTGCAAAAAAAGAAAGGGTTTTGCACAACACAGGACGCTTTGCACCGGTATAGAGACATCTTTGTGGCCACTGACAAAAAGATACAGACCGCATCAACATTGCACTGTATCAACACAGATGATGCTGCACTGATTTTGGCTCCGCCCCCTCTGGTTTCCATTGGCTAAGAAAGTGGCCACAGTGCAATAAG
The DNA here is from genome assembly GCF_041902795.1 of Electrophorus electricus. Lineage (NCBI taxonomy): Eukaryota > Metazoa > Chordata > Actinopteri > Gymnotiformes > Gymnotidae > Electrophorus > Electrophorus electricus. The sequence goes on along the minus strand of NC_137506.1, from coordinate 26,974,259 downwards.
TGAAGGAAATTGACGCTGCGGGAGTCATTGAGCTATTGAACAGTCTCGAGTTTCAGGATAATTTTTACATTTAGATTTTCTATACTCAGCAAACCTACACATGAAAAACAACATACATTCTCAATCGCATGGAATAGTGCATGAAACCAAATAAACTGCTGATTTGCAAAATAATATTAGCTAACAAGAAAATGGCAGGACAATGGAACATGTACAAAAGCTGGAAACTTGTTACTGCTTAAAATGATATGGAACTTTCTAGAAAAATGTATTTATAAGTTAAGGATCTATCTGGTTAGCATACTTTTTTACAAAGTACAGGCTAGCTAGCATGTTTGCTGTACATACCAACCTTTTGGTGAGTTCTGAGATGTCTTCGACGTCATTTTGCCAGTGACCTTTATTTTGATGCTCCGTGTAGTGCATGTAGCACCTCTACTATGTCTATCTGTCTCAAGGTTTTTGTTCCTGAAGGTGATGATCATTGTGTGCAGCCATGCTGAATTTAACATCAGTGTGAGAGCAGCAAGCTGCAAAAAATGAATCAATCAATATTGTGCATGCTCATCTCAGAACTGACAGGCAGGATTCTTGCTTGAGATTAGATAGAAAAGGTTTTTTTCAAATGATCAGTTATATTCTTGTCGTTGTCCCCCCCCACACACACACACTTAAATATCATCAATGTTAAGTTACGGGTTGATGTGTGAGTCAGTTTAGCAAAAGTCTGAGACAAGTCATGAGTCCTTCAAAATATGTCAGAAGTATGACTTGGGTTTGAGTCACTGACTTGAGTTGCCATCACTGGTAATGGCAAAGAAAATGGAAAACAGCTGAGGATAATTGGCTGCTCTGCACTGTCACAAAGCCCAACTCATACCAGCACCCACACAATGCCTTGGATCATCTCACCAGCTCAGACTGGTTCAGTTAATTGGATCAGCGGAGCGGGTGTTTGCAAGTGGCTCTCTCTCTAGATGCCAAAGATGCCTTTCCCATCACCGATGCCGAAAATAATTTTGTCCTTGTGGCCATGATATATGTCACTAAGTGGCCCAAGGGGCCAGGGGCACAACTTTGACTTGGTAGTCATGGCTATGGTCTGCAATTGGCTGGACGGCCATAAGACCCAGACCATTCTGCTCCATCTACAGATCGACAGCCTTGTGGAGTGTCTAGCTCACCATTGTCACTGTCCAACAGCTGCATGACTGTGAACACCACCTACCCCTGGTCTGGCTGACATGCCTCTTCACTGTACAGGAGTCAACTGGGTTCACTTCAGAATGCTCACAGATCTCATCTTTAGTTGTCCACTGCCGTTTAAGGAGGACAGCATGGCTGGCGCAGGGAACATCAAGGAACTCTGCCATGACTTCCATGACATGCACCAGTTCGACAGAGATGCCACTGCTCATCAAAATCAAGCATATGAGTCATGATACCAGGGGCAGCCACTATTGTGAGTGTGGCTGCTTAACCCATAGCTGCAATGCCCAAACTTTCAATGCCAATGGGAAGGACCCTGCATCATGGAGTGCCTGGTTAAAGTGGTGTATAGTGACTTCACTGGTCCTGTTAAAGAGAGACAGTGGACAAGGGACCAAGGAGGGGGCACCCTGTGGCACTCGTGTTGACCAGGACAGCGAGCAGGCTGCAGCTGTGATGACCAGAACAGTCAGCAGGCCGCACACAGGCTGAAGTGTGAGTGGAGCTCACCCTTCCATGGCTTTGTGTTGGGACAGACAAATGCCTTGCACCTCTCCACAGACATTATTTAGGTACGATTAATTTGTTTGTCAAAAAGTTAAATTGTGTGTATGTTGAGTTAGTTTAATCATGTTCGTTTTAGTTTAACTATCATGTTGTACTTGCATTTTAGTCTCCCTTTGATATCCCCCATTATTTTTATTTTCCTTTTATTCTTGTTTTCTGTATGTCTTTTTAACATTTGCAACAAAAGTGCCCTAATTTGATTAGAAATGGCATTCTCTTCTTCTTCTAACCTATGCCAATGCTAAAATAATGATCTAGTTGTAATCTATATAATCTGTCTAACACAGTTAAATAATCCTCATTGCTGACAAATTCTAGCATAGCAGGTAATTTGTAGAATATCTTGTTCCTAGGAAGGTTATTCCTTTATCTATATTAACTAATCAAAACTGGATACTGACCTTTGCTAATCTGCTAAAAAAAAAAATCAGTTTATAACTTCACACTTACTTCAAAGTATATTATTTACTTCAGGGTTAAGAATCTTGTGATGTTGAAATTATATAAAATTCATAACATCCTATTTATTTCTTCATTTTTAAGGAGCAATTTAAACAATTTTTACAGATACAGTTTCTGTTGTCATGTAAAAAATCAGGTACTCCACAGGCAATGAGAGTCAGTATCCAGGGTGGTAGTGAAAACAGAAGATCTTTATTGAACACCATGAAAGATAACACCATGTCTGGACCAGTAACAACGACTGAACAATTTAACTCCTTCAACAACTTAAAGGATCTTCCTTTAATCCCTGCTGCCTCTTAGAGAGGTGCTATCATATTACTACTCCCTGATTTTCAGAAGTACTTGGGAAATACACCACTGTTTCTTTAAATATCTTGCTGTCTCAGGCTTTTCTGCACATCATTATCTTCATCCCAAGGTCAGGGCATTTTTCTGAATAGTAGGCCACAATTAGGCCTCGGTCTTTGTCTTTCTCTCATTGATTTCACATACAGAATTGTCTTGACTTGTACATAGGATTTACATTTTTTCATCTTTAATTGGTACATGATGCCAGCCAATTCATGTGTTTAAACAAAGATTAGTTTATGATGTTAAAAGAGTGTTAACGTAAAAAAAAAAAAAATCCAATACTGTTTCAATAATTTCTTCAAGATGTATACTGTGTGGGTTGTTGGGACTGACACATGCCCTGCACCTCTCCACAGACATTATTTAGTTATGATTCATTTGTTGGTAAAAAAAAAAAGTTGGTTTGTGTGTATGCTGAGTTAGTTTTATGTTCTTTTAGGTTTAACTATTGTAAATGTTAGCCTCCTTTTATTCGTGTTTTCTTTTTAAAGGTTTGCATCAAAAGGTTGATAGTAGGTTGATAATAACAAATCTCTTCCCACACTTTGTAGGCACGACCTTCTCATGGTGAAGGTGGTGTGAAGTGGTGGTAATAGGAGTCCATTATTCCATGTAACCCTGTATGGTGCCTGCCCTCCACTGCTGTAGTGATCTTTATATCCCCTCTCTAAACCTCGGTCTTAAGAAAATGGGTGCACTGTGGGAAATGTGACATGATACTGTTCAAACAGTCTAGCCAAGATTTACAGTGTCCTTGTGTAAGGGCACGCCTCTGTGTTTTCTGTCACTGTCAGAAACAAAAGTGAGGTCAGGTGGAATGCATTCAAGAAGACTTTTCTCGGCCACTGAGGCATGAATGCTGGTAAACTGTAAATGTGTATGTGTAACAATGTGACTCTGTTTCTATATCTGTGAATACAGAATACAGGAAAACCCAGCATTGGTCAGCAGGAGTCTTCAGCCATGTTTATTTTCAGTATGTTCAGTGTACATTTATTTTAAGCGATACATAATTATTGTCCATAAGACAATAATATATATATTTTTTGTATCTTATACCTTTGCCTGATTAACTATCCTCATTTATCCTCATTCAAATAGAATGTATGATTTGGAACCAGACTTGCCTGGCAATAACACATCATCATCAGGACAACATAAAACTGGGCTCTGCTTCTATTAAGATCACGCCATATCCTCAGTATGTATGTGTGCCAGTGTGTAGGTGTTCTAATGAGGGGGTAGTGGCTGAGACTGGAGGATTTGGCCTTGGTTGAAGAGGGAGTCTATTGGGTGTGACAAAGAGTGATGGAGCAGGGAAGAATGAATAATTCCCTGAAAGCCTGATTTCCCAGAGTTCTCTCTGTTTCAGCTGCCACTCCCTCTGCTGGCTTGGGGTTGAATAATGAGTCTGGTCAAAGAATGTGTGTGCGTGTGTGCATGTGTGCAGTGTATGTTTGTGAGCGTGTGTGTGTGTATGTGTGTATACAGATCAGGTTGAATTTAGTTTTTAGTGATTTGGCATGATGTGTTCTTCATCGATTAAACATGTTTTGATGAGTCTCTTCACCATGTAAAAATCAACCACACCTGCTCTTGTCATCGTTCTCTTCACTCCTCCTCTTAAATAAACCTGGATAGAAAGATAATGAGTTTCAATTGCTTTTGCTTTCCATCTATTAAATATTAATTGATGAGGGACATTTCGTCAGGTACACACAATCAAACCCTCTTGCTGATAGCTCCTTTAATAGGGGATGAACTCCAGTGCAGAGATGAAGCAGGAGGTGTATGATGCATGGGGGGTGCAGAATGGGTTTTTAGGATGGCAGCTCATCCAGTGCTCAGTGCCTCCAGGGCCTGAGACAGCATAGCCTGGTGAGTCAGCATTCTGCTACATACTGCATTCTCCTCTACTCTGGTCTGGGGAGAGATCCCATTTAAACTCAGAAACCCCCAGAGAAAATGTCTTGTTTTCTCATTGGTTTTCATGAGAGTTTAGCTTTGCATCAGACCTCCTGGAAGTGTGATGAGGAAAAAACCTAGCAGGGGTGAATATAACACCTCGTAGCTTTGTTGATAGTGTAGAAATGGGAAATGACTCAATTAAAAACAAAAGTGGCCCTTGAAATGTTGCTCTCATTAAAGTTTTGAAGTTATCAGTGTGGTTGTTAAGTCACTGGTGAACTAAGAAATGTAGCTCTCATTAAAGTTTTGAAGTTATCAGGGTGGTTGCTAAGTCACTGGTGAAGCAATAGCTTTCTGTTTGTCTCTTTTTTTAACTGGAGATGCCCAAAAAACTTTAATTAGCACTTCATTTTGGCAGAGATCACACCACAGGAGACTCTCTGACAGCTGTGAGCATGTGCAGGATCACAGCCAGCACCAGATTTTGCTGTAAACGAGCCAACCCCTACAATGTAGTTAAGACGGCGTAGTTATAAAGTGTTGGTCTTTGATAGGTAGTTAGGGCTGTCCTTTTTAACAAAAGCATACTGCATCCACTCATACACACATTGTCAATGGCCCTGAGAGGGATCTCAGTAAGCACATGTCACATTATACAGCATATGTTGTCCATTGCTCTGCACATTTTGTTTGAGGTCAAAAACAAATGACATGAAAATCAACAGATGCAAGGATATCACCGTGATAAAGGCAGTGGTGAGGTTGGTGTAGCTAAGGAGGGTATGTGCAATGTTGTCAACAAGATTTTGCATGCAGTTTGCAGATGTGTGTGTGTGGGGGTTTTTTGTGGGGACCAAATGTCCCTTTGATGAAAGGATTTTAACCATACTAATATGAAATACCCCACAGAGATGGTAATACAAGACTGTGTGTGTAAACAAGCTTTCTGATAAGCATGCCTGGAAGCAGTGCTCTGTGTGTGTGTGTGTGTGTGTGTGTGTGTGTGTGTGTGTGTGTGTGTTATTGAGTAAGCAAAAGAGAAGAAACGGAGCCGCAAGCTGAGAGCCGCACTGCCAGCCCAGTGGTGTTGTGTGGTGTGGGGAACACACAGGAGGGGAAATGGCCTGCTTTCTGCAGCCCTCTGTGTGCTGTTTCTATCTGAGGAGCTTAACATACTTTGTTTCATCCCTTCTAACCTTGAGTGGGGAAGGACAGGAGCGCTGCTTCTCATCTGCTTGCTCTTTCTCTCCCTACTGATCAGAGTAAGCGGCTTCATCTCCTCACTCTGATGAATATTTGATAAAGATTTTCTTCAGCTGCACTCGTCTCTCTCCTCTCTCTCTCTCTCTCTTTCTCTTTTCCCTTTCATTCTTTTCCACTACATCTGGCTCTCCCTCTGTCTCTCACTTTCTCACTCCTCAATGCACAGTATATAATCAGCACAAACTTTAATCTTGATGTTCACTCTATACTAAAGTCCTTC
>NC_137506.1:26945776-26965776 GCF_041902795.1 Electrophorus electricus | reverse complement strand
GAGCGATGCACGGCATGCATTTATGGGAAATAGATTAAGAGTAACAGTTGAAACGGAAATCTTTTAATGTCACTCTGGCCCCATTTCCCATAATGCTGATTCCATAATCTTTGTATGGTGATTAATCAGAAGGGGCGTGGATGGTAGCGTCAGCTGTAAAGAGTGATGGAGAGGTCAACAGGGAGTGCTTTAAATGGGCTAACGTTTCACTCCTGTTGCATGACCCTCATTTCTGCATTTAAGTCACCATCAGAGGTGATTAGTGGCCCTTGACTGATGGGGTGGGGGGCGGTGATGGGAAACAGAGACAGAGAGAAGGGGAGAGAGACAAGTGACTGACTGCTAGAGATGTAATCATGAATGAGGGACTGGGTTAGGATTGAAAGGAAACTTTGCGTGCGTGCGTGTGTGTGTGTGTGTGTGTGTGTTTGAAAAGAGAAGGCGCAGTAAAGGGGGAAATGGTCAATGACAGGAGGACAGCACAGTCCTACAGGGCACAATTCAGGACCAATTTCATTTCAGAATGAAGACAAGAATGTGAAACACCAGAAACAATAATGTCACAGAAGACAAAAGGCACGCAGAGAAACTTTAGCCTTATCTTTGACAGCGCTATAGAAAAGACAGTGACACAGACAGAGTGAAAGAACTTTTGTCTGAAGCAGTTACTTAAGACATATATGGGTGCCAAGGCCTATTTGAGAGTTTGTTTTATAGAGAGAGCACATACCCCAGCCTGTTGAATAACCACCTTCCTCTTTCTTACTATTCCAGATCATATTCAAATAATTTCTCAGATTAAAAGGCCACTGACAGGTACAGAATAGGAGCAGATGTGGCCTGTTCAGGGGCTGCTAATAACAAGAGCAGAATAGAGCTTGTCGTTTTTCATTTGCCTCCTCTGATGAGCTGATAAATACTCTCTGGCCTGTACTGTGCTCTGTTTGAGCATGCACAGGGTTTCTCATTTCTGCATACTCACTCAATTATTCAGGACAACTCTATGCTTCTCTGAATCTAGCAGTGTAGGAGCTCGGATCCTAAAGTGCTTCTCACCCAGGAAAATGCACTTCGAACAGGAAGGATGAAGGTTTCACCATCTTGTTTTGGGTTTTCATGTGATGGGCTTCAGTCTCTTCATCTCTGCACATAATTAAGACTCTGACACTAACCCGCATTGTCGTGCTGGTTGTATTCCCAGATTGCCTGTAAAAGGACCAGTAGTGTCTAATTTTTATTTTATTTTTTTTTAATCGTCATCGTCCTCATCATGAAGGAGGATCAGAAAAAAGCAAAATAGAAGCAAAATGGTCTGAGATGACGGCTGGGAGAGAAAAGCTCTGTGAGGTTTGGAGGGACCTTGGTGACATCTGCCTCATGGAAAAGGAGGACGTGTGCACACCCTCACAGACACACGTGTGTCTGATTGCATGTGTGTACATGTGCGTTGCATGGATATGTCCCTGTCTAAAACCAACTCGACACATGGGTCCTGCTCTACTGCTCAAACATTCTAATAGTATAATTTACTATGAATTCATACCAAGTCTGATGAAAAAAGCACACATGTTCTTGGTTTGACAAAAAACAAATATTTCTCTACCTGTTAGAACAGCTTTTGACTTCTGTGTGCTACGTCCAGCTTTCACACAGGCATCTGAATGGGATGAAGCATGCTGACAAATGAGTTTGGCAGCTAATTTCACGCTTACACTGCCTGCACTTAACCGGCACCAGCAGTCCGTCATCACCCAGAATGACCATTACAGCCAGGGATGTTGTATGCTGAATAGTGGGGCAGTGAGTTTATTCTCTAACCCCCCATCCATTCCCTCCCAAATGGACTTGAATAGAAGACACTAGAATTTGTGCAGAGGAGGACACTGATGCTAGGCTGCAGTCATGCGGGGAATTTCTGGGATGCGTGACTTGTATATTTTCACTTTGCAAGACTAAGACACATTTCTCTCCAGAACACAGAGACTTAGAGACAGCCATTACATGTTCAGTTGCAATAAAAATCACACAGAGTGCTCTAGCAGTGCAGCGGGATGTCTCCCTGCTGTCACAGACAGGGAGAGCTGAACTCCGCTCACATTTATTAAACTTTATTCAAAATATATGTGCATATATGCTCTTGTTGCAGAAAACTTTTTGCATATATACCCTTCTGGCCATATCCTTACATCAAACCTGGCTGAAGTGTAAGAAGGAAGCAGAACAAGCCAAGAGAGAAGTACCTAACATGTGGATGATGGCACAATTAGTAAATGAATGTTGTTGATTATGGGTGGAATGAGAATGACTGGCACATGCTGTTGTTTTGAACAAGAACAACCTTTCCATTAATGAAGGAAGACAGCATGTCTTCTGGGGTAAAGGAGATAGAAAGGGAAGGACAGAGTCACAGAAAGAAACAATTATGTTTTTCATTTGCTTTCATCAGTTGTTCAGATAAGAGGAGCGTTTGAGATCTGGTTCTTTTTTCTGCTTTTCATCATGGGTCAAGCCACATACATGCCCCTATCCCCCAGATTAGTCTGTTTGGCTTTTTGTGTTGTCATATCCTCCAAGTGCTCCTCTCATCTGCAACTGTTTTCTGAACCTGCACAAATTTCTGGTTAATTCTGGTTCAGTCTTTTTTTCACCCCTGTGTTCTTCACCTCTCTGCATGCTCTCACATTTCTGATTCATCTTTGCAAAACCCTTTACTCTCTAGTAAACTTTTGTTGTTGTTGTTGAAGTTGTTGTTATGAATACCATGGTTGTTTAACTTTTCTGGCATTCCTTAACACCACAGGCAAGTTGAGTTAGCATAGTGGCTAAAAATGAATTAGTGCCCTATTTAGAAATATCTGAATTTACAGCCTATATTTCACAACACAGAGTCCAGGGAGAGAGCCACTGTGAGAGCCACTCTCTAGCTCAGATTTACAGCCACTCACACACCTGCTGGTCTGGAGATGGTCTATTTGTACTGGCAGTAAGTGAGCAGAGGGCGTCATAACAAGGCACCCCACAATTTATTCCCAGAGGAAAAAGAACGTTTCGTTTTGGTTTATGAAGCATCAATGATAGATTACATAAGGAGTTACTTGGGTTCTTTCTTTGTGCCTTTTTAAATATCTTGCTTCCTTTAAAAAATTATTTACTTGTCAGTGTTAGTGTTAATGAGCTAGACCTTAAAATCTAATTACATTTAGGAATTTATTTAATAGGCTATATGTCTGTATGCTAGAAGAAAATCTCAACAGAAGATATGTGAAATCCTCTCATAATCAATACATTTTAGCAAGACTGTATTTTAATGTAAGCTACATTAATTTTTAATATAGACCTACCATATTGCACAATTTAAAATATTGTTTAGTAATGTTTATAAGCATAAATTAAGATCATATAAGCATCCACACTTTTGAAGAGGACCAGTGAATTTGCTTTTCCAAACAATGTTTGTTCTAGGCTTACTATTCATTTGACCTGCTTTTCACAATAGGCTGTTTTACTAGGGCGATATGACTGCCATCTACTGGTTGTATTTAACATATAATTGTAGTGATAATTCCTTCAAAAATGTTCTGACTTTACAGTAGACACGGTTATGTCATATTCAATTCTGCGCAAAAGTTTATTTGTATTCACAGCTAGTAATTTTAGACTATACATAATACATATAATACAAATATACATATTTGTTTGACTTCAAAATGGAACGTAAATAGTGTGGATCGCTGGGGACAGTAGATGGCGCTCCTTCTCTGAGGAATACACTCCAACGCGTATTCTTACGCTTCGACATCAGAAATTTGACAGGATAGGACGCTGAACGGTAGTAGTCCTAGCGCAAACATTACTCATTTTTACTCACCATTATATTACGAAGCCTCAGTTAGTATTGCTACCAATCTTTGAATGAAAGTAACTTCATATTAAAATATATTTAATCATATTTAAAAATAATAAAAAATGCAAAAATTAATTTGGCTGTGTATAGCAGGTTTCATTAAGAGAAAAAAAACCTCTGAACGACATACACTTAATATTGGCTGTACATTGTTGACAAGTTTGCACAGTACTTTTGAATTGTTGAAATGTTTTCTGCATGTCTGCACCTGAATCGAGTTACTGTGTCAATTTGTAGTGTATTGAAAGGTAACCTTTTGATTAATGGGTAGTGGGTTAATAGTAATCATTTTAATAAAAATGCATTTCATTTGTCCTCTTTTGTTGATCAATGAAGCCATGTTACCAGACAGAGTATGATCGATTTTCCAGAAGTGTGTGTGTGTGTGTGTGGATGGGGGGGGGGGGGGGCATGTTCTGTGATTTTCAATTAATTCTCCAATAAATTTTATGTATTGATATTCCATATTATACATTTGGTCTCTGATAGAACCTTGCAATACAACCTATAGGATAATAACAACTAGACTGTATTGAACCTGAAACACTGTTACAAATTAAATGAAATGACAGTCTTTATTCGTGTTTCAAGCAGTTCTATGATACACACTACAGTTTCTCTCTGTATTGGACCTGCTTCCCCTATCTCCCATTCCCTGGACACGCCAATCAATGGCAGAATGAATTGAAATAAACCTAAAGTGGATTTTTTAAAGCATTAATGCTACCATCAAAGAACATCTATCTTACTGGCTTGGATGCATTTTGAAGTCAATTACAGAGAAATCATGAAGAAAGGCACTTAAAAAATTCTAAGATGAAAAATTAATATTGTCTGTACTTCAGTCTGCAGGCCTGTTTGCTAACAGGGAGCAATACTTGGATGGTAAGTCAGCTAGGTCATAGCCAGTGGAGATGCACATTACACCGGTATTAGCATAAATGGATCATCGATTTCCACTGATGTTCACCTTCACTTGTGTCCTGCAGAATTGACTAGAATGGAGCTGAAGCATGTATGTGTGTTGGGGGTTGGGGGTGGGAAACATTTGTGTTCTTAAGAAACATTGATGAAGATATGATCTTTCAGTGTGATCTCTGCCCTCTCTACCTCTCTTTCTGCTCCACTTTGTCTTGCTCTCTCCTTACAGACACACATAGATACACACACAAACACATACATGCCATGGTATAGTCTACTATATTCCCTGAGATAGAACAGCATATACAACTCTTTTAGGTCTTGACCACTTAGGTTCCTTGACAGAAACTTGTGAGTGCAGGTCTGTTAAAAGCATGGGACAGAGTGTCCTTGCTCCATTTTACCAAGGACTTGGGGGAAGGGCCATGGAGAGTCGGACCAAAAAGGAAGAGCAATCAGTAAATAACAATCACCCCAGGGGCTATGTCTGGGGTGCCTTGTCATCTGGCCCCAAGTCAATTTAATTTAAATGTAAATTTCAGGAATGCGTGGCGTTAAAAGGCTTATATTAGCAAAAAGGAGAAAGTTAATGAATGTATTTCAATCTCTGTAACTGCACTGCCTCCTTCATTTACCTTCTAGAAAATATTGGCTAGGCTGTTAGCAGTTTGGGCTGAAGTAATATACATATATTCCTTAACAACCCCTAACTCAACATTTAGATCTGTCCTTTCAATCTCCTATCCAATTTCTCATGTCTTGCTGTATCACAGGCATATTTAAAGACGTTTGGGAGAAAGCTGAGTTATGGTGACTGACAAAGCTGCTTGCGGGGTTTAGATGATGCTTCCCTTGCTATTTGGATAACATCTTAATATACCACAATGGGGAATGGGGAAAAGAGAGAGAATGGGGGAGGGAGAGATGGAGAGTGGAGAAGAGAGAGCATAGCCTTATGGGTAGTCAGGATGGTTAGCATTCTGTCTGCATACATGTGAATTGCAGAGGAGGATTCATTTAAGAGCACCTTCCATACAGACTGCCAGCAGAAGAGACATGCATTTCTGCTCCAGTGCCTTATGTACACACGTACGCAAATACTTTCTCACACACTAAAGGCGGTGGAGGGTTGGGTACAGGTGCTTGTGAGATAACAGTATGATCTATTGTAAGTGACTGTACTTAACTTCCTTTTTCCAAAGGAATCCTTCTAACAAGGGGTGCCTTGGAATCACATTTTATCTTAAACAAAAACTTATTTTACCAATCTTATTTCATTTGAAGCATGCACCAGGCACTGTAGTCTAATTTACAGGTTTGCTGAAAGATATGCTACATGTTCTAGGTGCTCAGCAGATTTCTGAGGATTGAACTGCTGAGCATTTATGTAACGTTTGTAGAAGAAACTATCAATGTTGAGATGTTACATACAAGTTTTAGGCAATGGTGTTAAATCCGTCACAAGATTAAGAACTCCAGAGTTTCAAGACTCTTAATTGGTTATGTGCATTTTTGCTGCCAATCAGTTTTTGAAAAAACAAACTATTAATAATAGTTAAAAAACTGTTTGCATGTTGTGCCGCAGCATAGCCACAGGTGCCTTAATAAGCAAGGCTAAAATAGTCATGAGGAATTGGATCTGAAAGAGCTCTGTGAAGGGGGCCTTGGTCAAAGCAGCACGACCACATGCAGGGTTTTTAGTGCTCTGCCAGCAGAAAGCTGCTTGGCTTGAGCTCCCTGCCAATTAAGAACGCTGAAATAATGACCTGCGGGGCTCGGCTGTCTTGGGAGGGATATGCTGACATGCTGATTTCTCATTCAACTTGAGTAAACCCCAGCCTTTTTCCATCATGGAGGAAAGCAATAAAAGAAGTCACTTCACACTGATTTAAGATCATCTTTCCCTAATCTGAATCATTAACCCCTACACCTGTACTGTATGCATAGAAATTGATGTCACATCTGTAAATATTGCTAATCCATGCTAATATACTACATTCCAAGGATCTTTTTTCTGGACAGTAGGACAATAGTAGAGATTAAGCCAATAACACCCCTCAGGATATGTTAATAAAGCTTATTTCCCTCCAGAGTTGCATTAAACTCTACTGCTGAATCCACTGTCTTCCCTAAACTCCTGCATCTATGATGCAATAAAGTGATATAATTAATTTGTTATTCAGGTACTAATTCCACCCCATCCTTTTCACACCTCCTTGTTCCCCTCTCTGTGTAGCTGATCACCAAACTCACCAGAAAACATGAACTCCTAAGAGGGATAAGATGTGTAAATGGAGGGTTAAACATCAATGTCCAGCACACTGTTACAAATTAAGTGTGGATCTGCAAACACTGTGGTACAGCCTGTGATACGAGACTGGATTTATCATGCAGCTAGCCCTGAGCGAAACTGGTGCTATACTTTGGTAAGGAAAAAATGTTTCATGCATAATTGTTCAACATCTCTGAAAAGCTTCACTCACTTCCAGTAAGCAGGGGTGTTTTCCTTTTTTCACAACACATAGAATGTTTTACCATGTTTTAATGTTTTGGTTTTTTTTCTCTAGTGCACAGTGACTAAGATTAGCTGTAGGATAACTGGTTGATATGGTATTGTTTTAGAGATTCTAACTGGTACCTATTTTGCTGTGCTTATGTACTTCTCTATGTAACATGGGACTATGGGAAGAATTATGTAGGCTAATGTGGGACTCTGAGAGGAATTGTCTAACACGAGGCTTTGAGAACAATTGTGTAACGTGGGCCTCTGAAAAGAACTGTACAAGATGGAGATCTTGGAAGAACTGTATAACATGACTCTGGGAATAACTGCATTACATATCACTCTGGGAAGAACTGAATAATGTGACTCTGGGAAGAACTATGTAACATGAGGCTTTGAGAAGATTTGTGTAATATGGGGCTCTGGGAAGATCTGTGTAACATGGCTCTGAGAAGAACTGGGTAACATGAATCTCTGGGAAGAACTGAATAACATGTGGCTCTGGGAAGAACTGGGTAACGGATCTCTGGGAAGAACTGAATAACATGTGGCTCTGGGAAGAACTGGGTAACGGATCTCTGGGAAGAACTGAATAACATGTGGCTCTAGGAAGAACTGGGTAACGGATCTCTGGGAAGAACTGAATAACATATGGCTCTGGGAAGAACTGGGTAACGGATCTCTGGGAAGAACTGAATAACATGTGGCTCTGGGAAGAACTGGGTAACGGATCTCTGGGAAGAACTGAATAACATGTGGCTCTGGGAAGAACTGGGTAACGGATCTCTGGGAAGAACTGAATAACATATGGCTCTGGGAAGAACTGGGTAACGGATCTCTGGGAAGAATTGAATAACATGTGGCTCTGGGAAGAATTATATAGTATGTGGCTCTGAGGTGAACTGTGTAGCATTAGGTTTGGGGAAGAATATGTTTTTTAAACTGATCCACCATCCCAAATTCTAATCTTAACTAAGTAAGAAAAACAACCAAAGTGATCTAATAACTTGCAGCATTGAGCTAGTTTTTGAACAAAAAAATGCTTTGGGACAAATAAACAAAAGAGTGAAATAAGAAATTTGATTTAAACTATGTCACAGGCATGCTGTCAGTTGGAAAACATTTGTTAGCTACTGAGGTTTTGGCTTAATGAGGTTGTTGAGGTTTTGCAATGACTATTTGATGGGCCATTTAACAAATATGCCTGTGTCAACAGAGAAAAAGCTCTAAACTAGTGGTTTTCATATCTAAATTCAATCCTGGATTTAATGATCCCTTGTAGTTTATTAAATGATCAGTGTAACAGTGCAACTCTTCGTCATCACACCTGACTCCTAAGTAAAGGGAGGGTGGAAAATCTGTAGGGCTTGGACCATGAGGACAGTGATTTGAATTTGTGCTCTAGTCAATTTCCCATATTATATCATGCTACTGCCATCTACGGGTCCTTTGCTTATCCTGAGATTGATCTACATTTCTGTATATTGTTTTTACTTTTGTCATTTGTAGAGTTTCAACTTTTCTGTCGAACTCTTCTCTTAGTATAATTTGGATTGCTCATAATTCGGCTTTTCTCGCCTGACTCCGTTCACTTTCACTTTCCCCCTCCCCCGTAGTTCGATGCTCTCGACTCTCGGCTCTGTCAAGGGCTCTCAGTGCGGGCGAGAGCGCTGGTAAACATGGCGTCAGACGGAATGATTTTAACAAACCACGATCACCAAATTCGAGTAGGAATACTAACAGGTAAATCCGCAATGGTATAGAATCGTTTTATTTTGTGGCGGTTTGTCTTGCTTGTGTCAGTGGATGTCTATGCTGTTGTCCGTTTTAATGAAAGCAATGTGGGCAGGTTTCCTAGTATATCTTAGAAAGCGTTGCCTATCTATCCTCTACTCTTTGCAGACGACAAAGGTTTAAAGCTTTGTGTTTCTGGCTATGTATGCTGCGATTTAATCCTGAAGCCACGGCTACTCGTGCACGTCTTTATGGTTCGTCATACGTCTGTCATGCAGCAAAATCCAGTGTCAAGAAAACAGTTTGTGTGATGAATTATTCATGTCTTGTACGCAAGACATCCAGCTATCTTTATGGCGCTAGAAAACTCAGCTGTTCTGGACAGTTATGTTGTATATATGTGGATATAGCCACGTCTTTGTTGTTTGGTAAGTGCTAAAGCAGTTGTCATTAATATAGCACCTGCAGTAGGTCACGCTGAATAATTTTACCTTGGATTTTGCACGGCAGTGCTTCAGCTTTAATTACAGTTTGGTTCAACGAATGTGTGTGAATATGTGAATGCACCACAGTGTAAATTCTGCTGCCGCGTGTTCTAAAGTCAGGTACTTTGGCATAGCATCTGGCTTTCATGAATTCCAGGTCTAACGACAACGCACACGGTAACACGGTTTACCCCTCTTTGATCGTAATCACTGACGGAAGCTGTGATTTCTCGAAACACACGACGGAGCAGCTCCCTTACAGTTAAAGATCACCGTGCTGTCGTTGATCTCCCATGAGAAAGGAGGGGATAAGGAAGCACTTGCATACAGCGACTGAATGCAAATGTCAATTAGTTTGCTGTGTGTCACGTATTCACGACATGCACGAGTCGCTAAATACTTATGTCTCCGCGCATGAGTTGCTAAATACCCATGTCAGCGCGGCGAACCGAATATTTTAAGTGAGGGAACTGGCTGCATCTAGTGTACCTGGGTATGGGAATCACCCTGTCTGAGCGCGCGCGCTCTCGCGCGCACACGCACCCGCACACACTTACACACAAACATACGCGCACGCGCGCGTCTCCCGAGTCACGGTAGTAAACCGCGATGCTGCTGTTCACAGTGTCACGGTACTGAAACGTTTTCATTCAGATTGACCATTTATCGTTTATCTGAGCTACACCTAACTCGAAAACTACTGCGCGATTTGAAAAGGTGTGAGGGAGTTTCCCGAGGACATGGTGGGAACACACACTCACTCTCTCTCTCTCTCTCTCGGCTGATGTAGCCAATTATTAGTCACAGTAACGCTTGGCCTAATGTTCACATAGTTAACATATGTGACATAGTTAACATAGTTCCTTCGTTGTGTCCTGGCATATCTAGGAAGCAGATGCGTTTGTTTGTTTGTTTGTGTGTGTGTGTGTGTGTGTGTGTGTGTGTGTGTGTGTGTGTGTGTGTGTGTGTGTGTGTGTGTGTGTGTGTGTGTGTGTGTGTGAGAGAGAGAGAGAGAGACTGAGACTGAGACTGAGACTGCAAACAATCCAATATACATCCCTGAAACGGGAAAGCAATCATGGACATGTGACTGAATTCATCTGTCTATTTTGTGTACATAGATTCTGGGATTTTATTTATTTTTGTATGAACAACATTGTAAGGAAATCTTGAGTTAAAGAAATGTGTTGTGTAAATAAAAATCATCAGTATTGTTGTTGTACAAAAATTAGATATAAACAATATACCAAATGATATTCTTTACTCACATTATTTTGTTTTCCACACTGTCAGTAGATGCCATCCATTAGATATTCATGGAAAGATGGAGATCTTTTTGGCTATTAGTAGGGCCTTCATTCTAGGAATAGTAAATCTAAGGTCGAGAGATACACTCCGTTAAAACGTGATGAGCTCAGAAGGATGGCTCTTGCAACACTAAGCACTACACCAAGCTTTAAATGGTTTTCAGAAATGTGCGGCTGAAGTTTCATGTCAGGATTAATAAAGAAAGGGGCATTTGATATCTGAGGGGTCTTGGGGCCCTCATGTTTTGTAATTAATGGCAGTTAGTTTTAGCTAATTATGGAAGTTGCTTCATTTGAGACCTACAATTTGTTTCGTCCAGGATAATTTTTCATCATGATTGCTCGATTTAGTTTTTGCTTAATGTCTAATATTTTCTAAATATGTTGACGCAAGTATCATCTAGGCTGTTTACATCTTTAAATTAGATCATGCATGCCTGGATCTTGCAAACAAAAGAGTGTCAGATGCATAGGCTGTACATGAAGTTTTAGCACAGTGATTTGGAATCCCTTCCACTGTGGGGGCATTAGTGCTTAGCCATAGTAAGTCATTAGTAATTCTCTTAACAGGTTCCATAGTTGGGGCCTGCCTTGCTAGGGTTCATGTTACCTGAAATGAGAATTCACTGCAGGACTAGCTGTTTCTTTCCAATTTCCTTTATTATACAGAGAATAACATGGTAGCTGTCAAGTATCCTGGGCTTACTTTATCAATTCTAAGTGAATTCAGTAGCCATTTTTAAATAGCACCACCATGTGGCAGGGAGGATTGTTGTGGAACAATAAGGAGAAACAATTTTAAGCAGTGGTGGCCTGCGCCATGACTAATAAAATAATCAACAATTAATAAAATGTGGGGGTATTGCCAGTTTCTAGGAATGTACTGCAACCATAATGAACTATTACTCATTCAGACATGTTTTCTCATATCCTGAGGAGTTAATATCTAAATTGTGGCTGCACAATATATTATTGTTAAATATTAATTGCAGTATTGCCTTTGGATTTGCCTGTCTTGTAGCCCTAGTGTGAGCTGTTAAAAGCAGGCAATTCTGTAGTGGTGGAGGTTTATGCCTTTGTGTGCATGCATTTATTTATTGCTCTGAGCTGCCATATTTAGTAACTGTTGGTGAGGCATGTTAACATCTGTGTTTGTCGTGGGTTTTATTTCCCAACACAAATGCACCACATTGTCCTCTTTCGGGCTTGTTAAGTCTCTAAATCTTTAGTAAGTGTGTGTGTTTTGCGTGTAGCAGGAAACCAAATTAATGTATGGCACAATAAATAGTGGCTGGGAGTCCCTTTTTTCCCTGACAGAACTTCAGCAGACCAGAAAGAAACTTTTCACAGGGCTCATATACCAAGACTTGAGCGTTAGAAGACCTTGTTGCTGAAAGATGTGGATCACTGCCAAGATCCAATCTTGTCTGAGAGTCCACAGTTGCCTCTGTAAGTGATAGATTTTCTTCAGATCTAAGGTTCTTCTTGAGTCAGTGATGTGGCACAAAGTTTATGGATATAGTAAGTTAACTGTACCATCACCTCACGTCATCAATTACAGCCATGGCATCTCGCAACAAACGCTTACCTCAGAGACATGACTGTAAGTCTTACACCTTCTCATGGTGTGAGACACGAAACACAACAGCACACCACATGACTGTCTTATCCTGTTTGGTCATGAGCTAATGGTCTCACTGAAGTGAAACACAGTGAAGAGAATGAAAATTAGAAATCAGAAAAAAATGTGTATTTACATACATTTCTAAATTTGGAATTCAGATGTAAGTTTGAATCAATATTGTATCACATAGTCATTATTGAACAGATGTGATGACATGAGACTGGGCTTATGTTGGCTCCCAAGTGGCACACTTAATAAAGGGACAGAATCTCCAGCTGCATCACGTGGAAGCTTGCCATCTCACTAGGGCTAAATATTAGACAATAGTATGGAAATGAGCACTCTGTTTTCTGGATGTAGGCCCATAAAGACCTGAATGTTTATCACAAAGAAGGGCTTTTTGTCAAACCTGACGAGTTAACAGTGAAGGACTAGTTGTAGTAACTGTCATTATTTCACATCCCTAAGGCCCCTGTGAAAGTGGTGAGCCTGCATGTCCTCAGTAACATGATAATTGCAGATGTGGTCCACAAGGACCATATATGAGTTTAATACAGTTGTTCTGAAGCAGCTTTGGAAAACAACATAGCTTTTTATTCAGTATCATGTTGCTGGCTGCTTCAGGTTACCACATTAATAACCTCATCCATGGGGTGATTGGATTTCCACCTTGATGTGGGAGAGAGGGAATTGCATCGTCATGCTAAGGCCACTGCTGGCTGCCGGAGCTTGTAGCTTTCAGCAGGCAGATGGCTTTCCTTCTGCAAGTAGCTGTCTTTGAAGCTACATTCAGCTTTATAGTGCAGAGGCTCAAACTGGGTGAAATAGTTGACTCACAGTAGTCACCTTGATACCTGCTCCCTCTTCAAGTGGTAACTAAAAGATAGCCTAGTCTAGACCTACCAATTTTTTTATAACTGTTTGCAGTAGGATTTTAGTTTAACCTGAGGACTTTTACATTTTAGCTTCATTTCAACATCGAATAATTCCTGATAAAGAGAACCAATTTTGTCAAGGATTGTCCTTACATACTCCTTGTCCTCACATGGTGAGACCACCCAGCCCTGCGTTGTTGCCATTGGTTGAGGCTTTATCCTTGCAGTCCCAGTGGGGGTTGCCCAGTGTCTACCTCCATAACACTGTAACATCCACTCATAAATGTGGAAGAGTTCATAGTGGCATCAGTATCATGGCCAGAGCCTGCTCAGAATTTTCAGAGAGCGCTGGGAGCTGTGATCTAGAAGGACTTTTATACAGCACCATCAAACCTCAGTGTTCTCTGTGTGTGTGTGTGTGTGTGTGTGTGTGTGTGTGTGTGTGTGTGTGTGTGTGTGTGTGTGTGTGTGTGTGTTTGAAAAGCGTTCTGTAGTGTTGCTATCACAAAAGGCATATTTGACTTTCTAGTGCATGAATTTCAGTTATGAACAATTAAGCACTACACTTGGGACAATCCATGCCAGGGACACACTCCATTTTTTACTAGATGTGGTTTATACTTTCAGATGGAGCTTTTCAATAAACCACTGCTAAACAGTTAATAATCCATAATTCCTTAAGAGTACTTTTTGAAAACAAACAAACAAATGTACAAAAACAAAACAATGACAACACTGTTAAGCATGTTCCAAAACATGTATCCCTGTGTTACGGATTCAGGGTGAATCGAGCATCAAATTGTAGATTCAAGTGAGTAGGACCTTATTTTTCTTCGGGATCAGAAGATTTTTCTTCGGGATCAGAAGACTTTGTGTATATATTCTTTGTGAATATATTCATTGTGTATATATTCTTTGGTGAGAGCATGGATAAGTAGCATCTGCATTGTACTCAATGAGTCTGTGTGTGTATGTGTGTGTGTGAGTATATGTGTATGTGAGTGTGTATGTGTGTGTTAGCATGCAACTTGGTTCTGAGACAGCCTACCACTGGATAAGTTTAGGGCTTCAGAATCATACACATCCCTGAAAGCTACTCTTGTCTGTGAGAGCAGGAAGCACAACATTTCCAAGTAAGAGATTTATTGATAACATGATGCTGGATAGTATATAGATACCATTACTGATGCATACCAATATTTTGTGAAATGATATGGCACTGTTATTAATCCTCTTAGAGTGATTAATGCTGTTAACACCTAACAGCATTTTTGTTAACACTGTTAGCTAGAGATTTAATTATTCCCATCCTTGGTGCTGTATGCTGGAATTGGATTTATGTATAGAGAAATGCTAAAGCCATTTTTTCATTAGTGTTTAATGTTTCATTTTTCATTCTCCAGTCATGCAAATCGTAAGACTTTTCCTTGATGAGTATCTTACTTTAAACTACAGAGGTTCTTATCCACAAGTTTTTTTTTAAGAGTTTAGAGTTATTTAGAGTTTTATAGTTTTAACTTTGCTTGCACTTTTATCAAGTTGTAGACCTTTTCTGATTGTTTCTGTCACGTTGCGTAGGGCACCCAGCAGGAGAGCATGCCCATGGACAGACAGAGACACAGTCGCAGACAGACACAGACAGATATACACACTCCGCACCTGCCCTGCTCCAAGTCACCTGATTATTAACAACGAGCACTGTTTGTTCTCTCCTTATATAAAGCCCACAGGTACACTCCTCCAGCGGTGCACATTGCTCGCTGACGGTGCTCCTTCAGACGCTGCCACAGAGTAGCCTGCTCTCTCCCGTCTTTGCGCTGCGAGCCTTTCCGCCAGCTTGTTTATTGTTTGTTGGTATTGTTTTTGCCTTTATCATGGAGACAAAAGACTCTCCTCACCTGCATTAACGTCTCTCCCTCCCTGTTGCCATCACATATCATATTGTGTTTCATATCACAATAAATTGTTTCGGGAATTGTATTATGAGAATGGTTTTATGATGATTTTTAGGCGATAACCTCATTTCTGGGTGTTTACATTGACCCTGATTTTACATGAGTTTGGGTTTAAAACTGCTGGTTATGAGGAAGAAACTATACAGCAAAAACCCATTGTTGAATTAATTCAGACCTGAAGGTGTAATACCTGTAGTCTTCAAGTCCAAATGGACCCACTGTGTTGACTTCCTAAAAATGACCTTGGCCATCAGTACAGCGCTGGAAAAATGGGCGATTGCTCCTGCCTTCCTGACACCTGATTAAACAGGTCTGAGGGAGAAGGAGAACAGTCATATATTTAACACATGCTACATACACATCTAGATGCCAATTCTCTCTCTCTCACACATACACACGCGCACACACACACACACATATATATATATATATATATATATATGTGTGTGTGTGTGTGTGTGTGTGTGTGTGTGTGTGCGTGTGCGTGCGTGTGTGTATGTCCAGAGGAGCTGTAGCTGTAATAAATCTGTAGTCTGCAAGTAGAAAGTCTTTTGGACTGTTTGCCACCCTTGGTTCTTTGTTGATTAGCTTGACTTTACACTGACAATATGAGAGAACCCGAACAATTCAGGTTATCATTCAAAGCGCAAAAATAACTAACAAATTCCTATCAAACTACCTAAAAGAAGCATTTTTCTCATTTTTGCCACTCCAACACTGTGCCTTGTGGACCCTTTCTTTGCCAAGATAACCATGCTGACCCTATCCTACCACTGACTAAGGTGGTTAGAATACATATAAAGAGATCTGAGGTTATTCTTCCATACAAATGTAATCAGATCTGTGGTCCTCAGCGGGGATTTTCTCCTGTTCGGTTCGCCCCACCGGGGTTTGGCTCAGCGGATGTGAAGGTATGCTCTGTATCACTGTGAAGCATTAGCCTCCTACCAGGTGCACCTGGCACTGATCGGCGCCTGCTACCCACTTTATTAGAAACAACTTACACTCATTGGGCACTATATCAGCTCCCTGTACAGAATAGGTACATTTTATAGTTGTACAGTTACAAACTGTTGCCATGCACATGGTGTCCAGCACCCGCTACTCCGTTCATCCTTGGTCAGGACCCCTGCTGAGTGGCAACCCCGTTCCATGCCCAGCAGTCAGGTGGACATGGTGGTGGCATGCTGTTTCTTCAGCCAGGTTTACCACAGCTTCAGGTGATTCACACGTCTATCAGATATAAAACCATATTCCTACTGTAAAACATTCTTGGGATTGAGAAAATGCTGTATAAATTCAATGAATGAATCTTGTTGTTACTCTTATAGCCATTCCCTGACTTCTGACAGTCAGATATTTCTGAATTGTTCTGTGTCCTTTTTTTTCAGTGTACTCTGATCTTATCCATGGAGATAAGGGTGTTTGCTATGTATGTGTTTATCCACCAGTGACACAGACAAACAAGGACAACTTACGAGCGCCTAAAGACTCGGGTTTGCTTCAAAAGTTCAAAGATGAATGGCAGTATGTGCCAAAGGTTCACAAGAATTTCCACAGGTATCAATAATTGTTACATGTGTGTTTTTGAGAGAGTAAATGGTGACTCTCATCTTCAGTGTAAGTTGAAGCTGATGTCTAAGGAACACACTGTTGTACCTTTTTGTGTGTGTGCAGTTGTTCTAGTACCACTGGAAACTGGTGTGTGCTGATGTTGCTGTGCGCTTTTGTGTGTGCCTGTTGTTTGTTTGTTCACTTGCAAGCAGTGTACTGTATGTTCACTGTAAGCACTTGTCTTGTATTTGTGTTTTTTTACATGTGCATGTGTGTGCATTTATTTACATCTGCTGTTGAGGGATATGCTTACTCTCTGTCAAATCTTCACAGCATGACCACACATCATTCATATTATTTTCCATTTAATTTCTGTAAAGTGTGTGTCACTATATTTAGTGCCAGCATCTTGAGCTGTTTGTTATGCTGTTATATTTCAGCGACTTAAATCAGAGACGTACATACACGCTCCACCCACCCACCGACAAACACTATTTATCAGACTCGAACATATTGTGGTTATAAGAGGAAGTGTCTCTTATACTAAAAGGAAAAGTTTTGGCTATATAATAAAAGACTACATACTTCAGTGTGTGCTCTGATACTAGCTGTAGGTTTAAGATGCCCTTTTTGTCTACCCCCAGCAAATTCTCTTACTGACTACTTACCCTAACAAAAACCACGCTTAGGAATTGTGGGATCTGAGCCAACTCTTAGATGACACTTCATGTCAAATGAAACTGCAGCTAATAAAGGAATGAGCTTTTAGTGCAGGCTGCAGGTTAATGCAAGCATGAGAAGCACTCAGCTGCCTGAGCAGTGACGCTTTCTCCTCAACGTCACGGTCGTCTGCACGAGCGCGTCCACGAGCTGTCAGCTTCAGTCCGGATGAATAATTGAAGTCCAGCCTTATCCGGACGCGGGCCGACTGCAGCGTCTTAGATAATGTAACACGGGCATTAATCACAGGCAGGCAGCTGCTGCCAGCGCTCGGGGGCTGTGCCGGATCCAGCCTGGTACCATCGCTCTGCCCTCCCCCCTGCATCACAGAGCCTCCGGCTACTCCAGCCTACAGGCCTATGCACGTGGACGTGTGGGTCAGTGACCGTTGAAGTGTCTGCCAGAGGGCTAAACACTAGCATGTGCTCTGCTTCCTCCACACTAGGTATGTGCAAGGGTGCAGGTGTGTGTGTGTGCACACAGATAGGAGCAGGGCAGTAGCCAGTCCTCTGGGCTTCCGTGGCGGGGAAGAGCCGGGCTGATGTTTAGAGGCCTGGTGAAGCTCTTGCTGTCTCCCATGTCTTCCGGGTCAAGTGGCAGAGTAAGACGCTCTAGAGGGGCACTGCTGCAGGTGCACTGATGGAGGCTGTCACTTTGCTCTTCCCTGTTCTTCCCTTTTTCATTGGTCATTTACCTCTTCTGTTAAAAACTACATGGTTGGATCATCTGATGGCAGATTTCCCACATGACATCTATTAATACCATCATGAAAGGGTGAGAGAAGTATGAGAATTGTTAAATGCAGTTAGGTAGGGGTGTGTGTGTGTGTGTGTGTGTGTGTGTGTGTGTGTGTGTGTGTGTGAGAGAGAGAGAGAGAGAGAGATATTAAACTGAAACAGGAAATACATTTTGCATTCCTGACGTCAAGGTCAGAAGTAGGTTTAGGGTTAGACTTAGAAAATTCTTATGACATAAATGTAGAGAAAGATGGTCAACTTCACATCCTTACAAAATATAAAACAGTGTGCATGTGCGTTGGTTTGTCAGAAGACACAGCTGTCCTCACCCCCATCTGGTCATGTTTAGATCTTCGAGATCTTAGGGCCCCTGTCATGCTCTTCTCACATGCACGCACGCTCACACACCTGTTATTTATAATACAGGTATGTGATACTGATATGTTCTGTATAATGTTCTGATATGCACTGTGCATATTTTTCCATCTTGCATTTCTCTAATGAATAAATATACATAACAAAACAAGCATTCTTACAGAAACACCATCCAACCATAGGAGTGATCCACAGCTATACAGTAGGCATTATAGCACACACAAAAGTGTGAGGTATGTATGTGCAGGGTGAATCAGAGACCAACAACATGGAGAAACAAAATAAAAGGGTTTCTTCAAAAGAAAGATTAGCTGTCACGTAAGCACACATTTACTTCCAGAATACCTTACTATATAACTGCTAGCAAACCACTTTTCACGTTCATTAATTTTCCACATTGTTTTTTTGTGTGATGAATTTCTTTAAACACAAACCTCAAAGCCAAGCATATGATTCAAATACAGCAACTTTAAAAGAAAGCCTCGCAAGGCTGTATGCATGCTTTTCAGATATTCCTCTTCCATGCAGACATCTAATCTTCTCGATTAACACAGCCACGTAGCAGGGCATCACGTAGTAGTGCATGACGATCATCATAGCCGTTTAGGGTCTAGTTTGATTCATCTTTACGTCTTTATAGATGTTTTTCCACTTTCCAGACCTATATTATGAGAATTAGACCTGTATCATTGCATACATGCATACGTTTCAGCAACATCTGCTGTTTTGACTGTAAAACTCCAGGCCAGTCAAACAGGGAGTAACTAGGGCTGCAAACGAGAAGGTAACAGGCAGAAGCCAACTACAGCCTTGTGCTTCAGTCAGAACCGGCAGCTGAAACAGTCTTACAATTCTTCCACATTTGGTCAGTATTGGCAGGCTTTTCTGTGTTTTTTGTTTTTCTGAATGCCTTCGAATCGCATTTGTGCATGAGATGATTGCTGATGATAACAGTTGAATTAAAGATGTGGGGCAGAGAGATTAAGCAGGCCATAATGTTAAGTGGGCTGGATGCCACCCTGGCCGTTTCTATCTGAGCCGTTTTACTGCCTGGTGTTACTGAGGCAGGGGGGCAGGGGACAACCAAGTGGTCGCATACTGAATGTGGGTGGACTGAAATATGAAAATCAACAAACTATTCGGACCACTTTTACAAACTTTTCACAAACGAATCTGAGCACTTTCTTTTTTGGTTTAAATAAAAGTTGGTCCTGCGGTAATGGTTTTCGGATGATCCCTCCCTGTGCAGTAATGGACACACCCACTACCATAGGCCCCTGCCCAAGCTGACACAACTCAAAACACA